>NC_134827.1:61513104-61729551 GCF_004210375.1 Tachypleus tridentatus
AGTGCTAACTTTGAAATCGTTATAATATTGTTGTTTCAACGGAATAGTGCTAACTTTGAAATCGTTATAATATTGTTGTTTCTACGAAATAGTGCTAACTTTGAAATCGTTATAATATTGTTGTTTCAACGGAATAGTGCTAACTTTGAAATCGTTATAATGTTGTTTCAACGGAATAGTGCTAACTTTGAAATCGTTATAATATTGTTGTTTCTACGAAATAGTGCTAACTTTGAAATCGTTATAATGTTGTTTCAACGAAATAGTGCTAACTTTGAAATCGTTATAATATTGTTGTTTCAACGGAATAGTGCTAACTTTGAAATCGTTATATATTGTTGTTTCAACGGAATAGTGCTAACTTTGAAATCGTTATAATGTTGTTTCAACGGAATAGTGCTAACTTTGAAATCGTTATAATATTGTTGTTTCAACGGAATAGTGCTAACTTTGAAATCGTTATAATATTGTTGTTTCAACGGAATAGTGCTAACTTTGAAATCGTGCTAACTTTGAAATCGTTATAATGTTGTTTCAACGGAATAGTGCTAACTTTGAAATCGTTATAATATTGTTGTTTCAACGGAATAGTGCTAACTTTGAAATCGTTATAATATTGTTGTTTCAACGGAATAGTGCTAACTTTGAAATCGTTATAATGTTGTTTCAACGGAATAGTGCTAACTTTGAAATCGTTATAATATTGTTGTTTCTACGAAATAGTGCTAACTTTGAAATCGTTATAATATTGTTGTTTCAACGAAATAGTGCTAACTTTGAAATCGTTATAATATTGTTGTTTCTACGAAATAGTGCTAACTTTGAAATCGTTATAATATTGTTGTTTCAACGAAATAGTGCTAACTTTGAAATCGTTATAATATTGTTGTTTCAACGAAATAGTGCTAACTTTGAAATCGTTATAATATTGTTGTTTCTACGAAATAGTGCTAACTTTGAAATCGTTATAATATTGTTGTTTCTACGAAATAGTGCTAACTTTGAAATCGTTATAATATTGTTGTTTCAACGGAATAGTGCTAACTTTGAAATCGTTATATCGTTATATGTATTGTTGTTTCAACGGAATAGTGCTAACTTTGAAATCGTTATAATGTTGTTTCAACGGAATAGTGCTAACTTTGAAATCGTTATATATTGTTGTTTCAACGGAATAGTGCTAACTTTGAAATCGTTATGAAATATTGTTGTTTCAACGGAATAGTGCTAACTTTGAAATCGTTATAATATTGTTGTTTCAACGGAAATAGTGCTAACTTTGAAATCGTTATAATATTGTTGTTTCAACGGAATAGTGCTAACTTTGAAATCGTTATAATATTGTTTCTACGGAATAGTGCTAACTTTGAAATCGTTATAATATTGTTGTTTCAACGAAATAGTGCTAACTTTGAAATCGTTATAAATTGTTGTTTCTACGAAATAGTGCTAACTTTGAAATCGTTATAATATTGTTGTTTCTACGAAATAGTGCTAACATTGAAATCGTTACAATATTGTTGTTTCTACGAAATAGTGCTAACTTTGAACTCGTTATAATATTGTTGTTTCAACGGAATAGTGCTAACTTTAAAATCGTTATAATGTTGTTTCAACGGAATAGTGCTAACTTTGAAATCGTTATAATATTGTTGTTTCAACGGAATAGTGCTAACTTTGAAATCGTTATAATATTGTTGTTTCAACGGAATAGTGCTAACTTTGAAATCGTTATAATATTGTTGTTTCAACGGAATAGTGCTAACTTTGAAATCGTTATAATGTTGTTTCAACGGAATAGTGCTAACTTTGAAATCGTTATAATATTGTTGTTTCAACGGAATAGTGCTAACTTTGAAATCGTTATAAATTGTTGTTTCAACGGAATAGTGCTAACTTTGAAATCGTTATAATATTGTTGTTTCAACGGAATAGTGCTAACTTTGAAATCGTTATAATATTGTTGTTTCAACGGAATAGTGCTAACTTTGAAATCGTTATAATGTTGTTTCAACGGAATAGTGCTAACTTTGAAATCGTTATATATGTTGTTTCAACGGAATAGTGCTAACTTTGAAATCGTTATAATGTTGTTTCTACGAAATAGTGCTAACATTGAAATTGTTATAATGTTGTTTCTACGAAATAGTGCTAACTTTGAAATCGTTATAATATTGTTGTTTTACGAAATAGTGCTAACTTTGAAATCGTTATAAATGTTGTTTCTACGAAATAGTGCTAACTTTGAAATCGTTATAATATTGTTGTTTCAACGGAATAGTGCTAACTTTGAAATCGTTATAATATTGTTGTTTCAACGAAATAGTGCTAACTTTGAAATCGTTATAATATTGTTGTTTCAACGGAATAGTGCTAACTTTGAAATCGTTATAATATTGTTGTTTCAACGGAATAGTGCTAACTTTGAAATCGTTATAATATTGTTGTTTCAACGGAATAGTGCTAACTTTGAAATCGTTATAATATTGTTGTTTCAACGGAATAGTGCTAACTTTGAAATCGTTATAATATTGTTGTTTCAACGGAATAGTGCTAACTTTGAAATCGTTATAATATTGTTGTTTCAACGGAATAGTGCTAACTTTGAAATCGTTATAATGTTGTTTCAACGAAATAGTGCTAACTTTTGTTTGTTTCAACGGAATAGTGCTAACTTTGAAATCGTTATAATATTGTTGTTTCAACGGAATAGTGCTAACTTTGAAATCGTTATAATATTGTTGTTTCAACGGAATAGTGCTAACTTTGAAATCGTTATAATATTGTTGTTTCAACGGAATAGTGCTAACTTTGAAATCGTTATAATATTGTTACGAAATAGTGCTAACTTTGAAATCGTTATAATAATGTTGAAATCGTTATAATCGTTATTGTTGTTTCAACGAAATAGTGCTAACTTTGAAATCGTTATAATATTGTTGTTTCTACGGAATAGTGCTAACTTTGAAATCGTTATAATATTGTTGTTTCAACGGAATAGTGCTAACTTTGAAATCGTTATAATTGTTGTTTCTACGGAATAGTGCTAACTTTGAAATCGTTATCAACGGAATAGTGCTAACTTTGAAATCGTTATAATGTTGTTTCTACGAAATAGTGCTAACATTGAAATCGTTATAATGTTGTTTCTACGAAATAGTGCTAACTTTGAAATCGTTATAATATTGTTGTTTCAACGGAATAGTGCTAACTTTGAAATCGTTATAATATGTTGTTTCAACGGAATAGTGCTAACTTTGAAATCGTTATAATATTGTTGTTTCAACGGAATAGTGCTAACTTTGAAATCGTTATAATGTTGTTTCAACGGAATAGTGCTAACTTTGAAATCGTTATAATTGTTGTTTCAACGGAATAGTGCTAACTTTGAAATCGTTATAATATTGTTGTTTCAACGGAATAGTGCTAACTTTGAAATCGTTATAATATTGTTGTTTCAACGGAATAGTGCTAACTTTGAAATCGTTATAATATTGTTGTTTCAACGGAATAGTGCTAACTTTGAAATCGTTATAATATTGTTGTTTCAACGGAATAGTGCTAACTTTGAAATCGTTATAATATTGTTGTTTCTACGAAATAGTGCTAACTTTGAAATCGTTATAATATTGTTGTTTCTACGAAATAGTGCTAACATTGAAATCGTTATAATATTGTTGTTTCTACGAAATAGTGCTAACTTTGAAATCGTTACAATATTGTTGTTTCTACGAAATAGTGCTAACTTTGAAATCGTTATAATATTGTTGTTTCAACGAAATAGTGCTAACTTTGAAATCGTTATATATTGTTGTTTCTACGAAATAGTGCTAACTTTGAAATCGTTATAATATTGTTGTTTCTACGAAATAGTGCTAACTTTGAAATCGTTATAATATTGTTGTTTCAACGAAATAGTGCTAACTTTGAAATCGTTATAATGTTGTTTCAACGGAATAGTGCTAACTTTGAAATCGTTATAATATTGTTGTTTCAACGGAATAGTGCTAACTTTGAAATCGTTATAATGTTGTTTCAACGGAATAGTGCTAACTTTGAAATCGTTATAATGTTGTTTCAACGGAATAGTGCTAACTTTGAAATCGTTATAATATTGTTGTTTCAACGGAATAGTGCTAACTTTGAAATCGTTATTGTTGTTTCAACGGAATAGTGCTAACTTTGAAATCGTTATTGTTTCAACGGAATAGTGCTAACTTTGAAATCGTTATAATTGTTGTTTCAACGGAATAGTGCTAACTTTGAAATCGTTATAATGTTGTTTCAACGGAATAGTGCTAACTTTGAAATCGTTATAATGTTGTTTCAACGGAATAGTGCTAACTTTGAAATCGTTATAATATTGTTGTTTCAACGGAATAGTGCTAACTTTGAAATCGTTATAATATTGTTGTTTCAACGGAATAGTGCTAACTTTGAAATCGTTATAATATTGTTGTTTCAACGGAATAGTGCTAACTTTGAAATCGTTATAATGTTGTTCAACGGAATAGTGCTAACTTTGAAACGAAATAGTGCTAACTTTGAAATCGTTATATATGTTGTTTCTACGAAATAGTGCTAACTTTGAAATCGTTATAATATTGTTGTTTCAACGAAATAGTGCTAACTTTGAAATCGTTATAATATTGTTGTTTCAACGGAATAGTGCTAACTTTGAAATCGTTATAATGTTGTTTCAACGGAATAGTGCTAACTTTGAAATCGTTATAATGTTGTTTCAACGGAATAGTGCTAACTTTGAAATCGTTATAATATTGTTGTTTCAACGGAATAGTGCTAACTTTGAAATCGTTATAAATTGTTGTTTCAACGAAATAGTGCTAACTTTGAAATCGTTATAATATTGTTGTTTCAACGAAATAGTGCTAACTTTGAAATCGTTATATTGTTGTTTCAACGGAAATATTGTTGTTTCAACGGAATAGTGCTAACTTTGAAATCGTTATAATATTGTTGTTTCAACGGAATAGTGCTAACTTTGAAATCGTTATAATATTGTTGTTTCTACGAAATAGTGCTAACATTGAAATCGTTATAATATTGTTGTTTATACGAAATAGTGCTAACTTTGAAATCGTTATAATATTGTTGTTTCTACGAAATAGTGCTAACTTTGAAATCGTTATAATATTGTTGTTTCTACGAAATAGTGCTAACTTTGAAATCGTTATAATATTGTTGTTTCAACGAAATAGTGCTAACTTTGAAATCGTTATAATGTTGTTTCTACGAAATAGTGCTAACATTGAAATCGTTATAATATTGTTGTTTCTACGAAATAGTGCTAACTTTGAAATCGTTATAATGTTGTTTCAACGGAATAGTGCTAACTTTGAAATCGTTATAATATTGTTGTTTCAACGGAATAGTGCTAACTTTGAAATCGTTATAATGTTGTTTTCAACGGAATAGTGCTAACTTTGAAATCGTTATAAATTGTTGTTTCAACGGAATAGTGCTAACTTTGAAATCGTTATAATATTGTTGTTTCAACGGAATAGTGCTAACTTTGAAATCGTTATAATATTGTTGTTTCAACGGAATAGTGCTAACTTTGAAATCGTTATAATATTGTTGTTTCAACGGAATAGTGCTAACTTTGAAATCGTTATAATATTGTTGTTTCAACGGAATAGTGCTAACTTTGAAATCGTTATAATATTGTTGTTTCAACGGAATAGTGCTAACTTTGAAATCGTTATAATGTTGTTTCTACGAAATAGTGCTAACTTTGAAATCGTTATAATATTGTTGTTTCTACGAAATAGTGCTAACATTGAAATCGTTATAATATTGTTGTTTCTACGAAATTTCTTTGAAATCGTTATAATATTGTTGTTTCAACGAAATAGTGCTAACTTTGAAATCGTTATAATTGTTGTTTCAACGGAATAGTGCTAACTTTGAAATCGTTATAATGTTGTTTCTTCAACGGAATAGTGCTAACTTTGAAATCGTTATATATTGTTGTTTCAACGAAATAGTGCTAACTTTGAAATCGTTATAATGTTGTTTCAACGGAATAGTGCTAACTTTGAAATCGTTATAATATTGTTGTTTCAACGGAATAGTGCTAACTTTGAAATCGTTATAATATTGTTGTTTCAACGGAATAGTGCTAACTTTGAAATCGTTATAATATTGTTGTTTCAACGGAATAGTGCTAACTTTGAAATCGTTATAATATTGTTGTTTGAATAGTTAACTTTGAAATCGTTATAATGTTGTTTCTCGAACGGAATAGTGCTAACTTTGAAATCGTTATAATATTGTTGTTTCAACGGAATAGTGCTAACTTTGAAATCGTTATAATGTTGTTTCAACGGAATAGTGCTGTTGAAATCGTTATAATGTTGTTTCAACGGAATAGTGCTAACTTTGAAATCGTTATAATATGTTGTTTCAACGGAATAGTGCTAACTTTGAAATCGTTATAATATTGTTGTTTCTACGAAATAGTGCTAACTTTGAAATCGTTATAATATTGTTGTTTCTACGAAATAGTGCTAACTTTGAAATCGTTATAATATTGTTGTTTCAACGAAATAGTGCTAACTTTGAAATCGTTATAATATTGTTGTTTCAACGAAATAGTGCTAACTTTGAAATCGTTATAATATTGTTGTTTCAACGAAATAGTGCTAACTTTGAAATCGTTATAATGTTGTTTCAACGGAATAGTGCTAACTTTGAAATCGTTATAATATTGTTGTTTCAACGGAATAGTGCTAACTTTGAAATCGTTATAATGTTGTTTCAACGGAATAGTGCTAACTTTGAAATCGTTATAATGTTGTTTCAACGGAATAGTGCTAACTTTGAAATCGTTATAATATTGTTGTTTCAACGGAATAGTGCTAACTTTGAAATCGTTATAATATTGTTGTTTCAACGGAATAGTGCTAACTTTGAAATCGTTATAATGTTGTTTCAACGGAATAGTGCTAACTTTGAAATCGTTATAATATTGTTGTTTCAACGGAATAGTGCTAACTTTGAAATCGTTATAATGTTGTTTCAACGGAATAGTGCTAACTTTGAAATCGTTATATATTGTTGTTTCAACGGAATAGTGCTAACTTTGAAATCGTTATAATATTGTTGTTTCAACGGAATAGTGCTAACTTTGAAATCGTTATAATATTGTTGTTTCAACGGAATAGTGCTAACTTTGAAATCGTTATAATATTGTTGTTTCAACGGAATAGTGCTAACTTTGAAATCGTTATAATGTTGTTTCAACGGAATAGTGCTAACTTTGAAATCGTTATAATATTGTTGTTTCAACGGAATAGTGCTAACTTTGAAATCGTTATAATATTGTTGTTTCTACGAAATAGTGCTAACTTTGAAATCGTTATAATATTGTTGTTTCAACGAAATAGTGCTAACTTTGAAATCGTTATAATATTGTTGTTTCTACGAAATAGTGCTAACTTTGAAATCGTTATAATATTGTTGTTTCAACGGAATAGTGCTAACTTTGAAATCGTTATAATATTGTTGTTTCTACGAAATAGTGCTAACTTTGAAATCGTTATAATGTTGTTTCTACGAAATAGTGCTAACTTTGAAATCGTTATAATATTGTTGTTTCAACGGAATAGTGCTAACTTTGAAATCGTTATAATATTGTTGTTTCAACGGAATAGTGCTAACTTTGAAATCGTTATAATGTTGTTTCAACGAAATAGTGCTAACTTTGAAATCGTTATAATATTGTTGTTTCTACGAAATAGTGCTAACTTTGAAATCGTTATAATATTGTTGTTTCTACGAAATAGTGCTAACTTTGAAATCGTTATAATATTGTTGTTTCAACGGAATAGTGCTAACTTTGAAATCGTTATAATGTTGTTTCTACGAAATAGTGCTAACTTTGAAATCGTTATAATGTTGTTTCTACGAAATAGTGCTAACTTTGAAATCGTTATAATGTTGTTTCTACGAAATAGTGCTAACTTTGAAATCGTTATAATATTGTTGTTTCAACGGAATAGTGCTAACTTTGAAATCGTTATAATATTGTTGTTTCAACGGAATAGTGCTAACTTTGAAATCGTTATATATTGTTGTTTCAACGGAATAGTGCTAACTTTGAAATCGTTATATATTGTTGTTTCAACGGAATAGTGCTAACTTTGAAATCGTTATATATTGTTGTTTCAACGGAATAGTGCTAACTTTGAAATCGTTATAATGTTGTTTCAACGGAATAGTGCTAACTTTGAAATCGTTATAATATTGTTGTTTCAACGGAATAGTGCTAACTTTGAAATCGTTATAATATTGTTGTTTCAACGGAATAGTGCTAACTTTGAAATCGTTATAATGTTGTTTCAACGGAATAGTGCTAACTTTGAAATCGTTATAATTGTTGTTTCAACGGAATAGTGCTAACTTTGAAATCGTTATAATATTGTTGTTTCTAACGGAATAGTGCTAACTTTGAAATCGTTATAATATTGTTGTTTCAACGGAATAGTGCTAACTTTGAAATCGTTATAATATTGTTGTTTCTACGGAATAGTGCTAACTTGAAATCGTTAAATCGTGCTAACTTTGAAATCGTTATAATGTTGTTTCTACGAAATAGTGCTAACTTTGAAATCGTTATAATTGTTGTTTCTACGAAATAGTGCTAACTTTGAAATCGTTATAATATTGTTGTTTCAACGAAATAGTGCTAACTTTGAAATCGTTATAATATTGTTGTTTCGTTATAATGTTGTTGCAACGAAATAGTGCTAACTTTGAAATCGTTATAATATTGTTGTTTCAACGGAATAGTGCTAACTTTGAAATCGTTATAATATTGTTGTTTCAACGGAATAGTGCTAACTTTGAAATCGTTATAATATTGTTGTTTCTACGAAATAGTGCTAACTTTGAAATCGTTATAATATTGTTGTTTCTACGAAATAGTGCTAACTTTGAAATCGTTATAATATTGTTGTTTCAACGGAATAGTGCTAACTTTGAAATCGTTATAATATTGTTGTTTCAACGGAATAGTGCTAACTTTGAAATCGTTATATATTGTTGTTTCAACGGAATAGTGCTAACTTTGAAATCGTTATAATATTGTTGTTTCTACGAAATAGTGCTAACTTTGAAATCGTTATAATGTTGTTTCAACGGAATAGTGCTAACTTTGAAATCGTTATAATATTGTTGTTTCAACGGAATAGTGCTAACTTTGAAATCGTTATAATGTTGTTTCAACGGAATAGTGCTAATCGTTATAATGTTGTTTCAACGGAATAGTGCTAACTTTGAAATCGTTATATATTGTTGTTTCAACGGAATAGTGCTAACTTTGAAATCGTTATAATATTGTTGTTTCAACGGAATAGTGCTAACTTTGAAATCGTTATAATATTGTTGTTTCAACGGAATAGTGCTAACTTTGAAATCGTTATAATGTTGTTTCAACGGAATAGTGCTAACTTTGAAATCGTTATAATGTTGTTTCAACGGAATAGTGCTAACTTTGAAATCGTTATATATTGTTGTTTCAACGGAATAGTGCTAACTTTGAAATCGTTATAATGTTGTTTCAACGGAATAGTGCTAACTTTGAAATCGTTATAATGTTGTTTCAACGGAATAGTGCTAACTTTGAAATCGTTATAATATTGTTGTTTCTACGAAATAGTGCTAACTTTGAAATCGTTATAATATTGTTGTTTCAACGGAATAGTGCTAACTTTGAAATCGTTATAATATTGTTGTTTCAACGGAATAGTGCTAACTTTGAAATCGTTATAATGTTGTTTCTACGAAATAGTGCTAACATTGAAATCGTTATAATGTTGTTTGTACGAAATAGTGCTAACTTTGAAATCGTTACAATATTGTTGTTTCTACGAAATAGTGATAACTTTGAAATCGTTATAATATTGTTGTTTCTACGAAATAGTGCTAACTTTGAAATCGTTATAATGTTGTTTCAACGGAATAGTGCTAACTTTGAAATCGTTATAATATTGTTGTTTCTACGAAATAGTGCTAACTTTGAAATCGTTATAATATTGTTGTTTCTACGAAATAGTGCTAACTTTGAAATCGTTATAATATTGTTGTTTCAACGAAATAGTGCTAACTTTGAAATCGTTATAAATGTTGTTTCAACGAAATAGTGCTAACTTTGAAATCGTTATAATGTTGTTTCTACGAAATAGTGCTAACATTGAAATCGTTATAATATTGTTGTTTCTACGAAATAGTGCTAACTTTGAAATCGTTATAATGTTGTTTCAACGGAATAGTGCTAACTTTGAAATCGTTATAATATTGTTGTTTCTACGAAATAGTGCTAACTTTGAAATCGTTATAATATTGTTGTTTCAACGGAATAGTGCTAACTTTGAAATCGTTATAATGTTGTTTCAACGAAATAGTGCTAACTTTGAAATCGTTATAATATTGTTGTTTCAACGGAATAGTGCTAACTTTGAAATCGTTATAATGTTGTTTCAACGGAATAGTGCTAACTTTGAAATCGTTATAATCAACGGAATATGTTGTTTCAACGGAATAGTGCTAACTTTGAAATCGTTATAATATTGTTGTTTCAACGGAATAGTGCTAACTTTGAAATCGTTATAATATGTTGTTTCAACGGAATAGTGCTAACTTTGAAATCGTTATAATGTTGTTTCAAAGGAATAGTGCTAACTTTGAAATCGTTATTATATTGTTGTTTCAACGGAATAGTGCTAACTTTGAAATCGTTATAATATTGTTGTTTCAACGGAATAGTGCTAACTTTGAAATCGTTATAATGTTGTTTCTACGGAATAGTGCTAACATTGAAATCGTTATAATGTTGTTTCTACGGAATAGTGCTAACTTTGAAATCGTTATAATATTGTTGTTTCTACGAAATAGTGCTAACTTTGAAATCGTTATAATATTGTTGTTTCTACGAAATAGTGCTAACTTTGAAATCGTTATAATATTGTTGTTTCAACGGAATAGTGCTAACTTTGAAATCGTTATAATATTGTTGTTTCAACGGAATAGTGCTAACTTTGAAATCGTTATAATGTTGTTTCTACGAAATAGTGCTAACTTTGAAATCGTTACAATATTGTTGTTTCTACGAAATAGTGCTAACATTGAAATCGTTATAATATTGTTGTTTCTACGAAATAGTGCTAACATTGAAATCGTTAAAATATTGTTGTTTCTACGAAATAGTGCTAACTTTGAAATCGTTATAATATTGTTGTTTCAACGGAATAGTGCTAACTTTGAAATCGTTATAATATTGTTGTTTCTACGAAATAGTGCTAACTTTGAAATCGTTATAATGTTGTTTCTACGAAATAGTGCTAACATTGAAATCGTTATAATATTGTTGTTTCTACGAAATAGTGCTAACATTGAAATCGTTAAAATATTGTTGTTTCTACGAAATAGTGCTAACTTTGAAATCGTTATAATATTGTTGTTTCAACGGAATAGTGCTAACTTTGAAATCGTTATAATTGTTGTTTCTACGAAATAGTGCTAACATTGAAATCGTTATAATATTGTTGTTTCTACGAAATAGTGCTAACTTTGAAATCGTTATAATGTTGTTTCAACGGAATAGTGCTAACTTTGAAATCGTTATAATATTGTTGTTTCAACGGAATAGTGCTAACTTTGAAATCGTTATATTGTTGTTTCAACGGAATAGTGCTAACTTTGAAATCGTTATAATGTTGTTTCAATGGAATAGTGCTAACTTTGAAATCGTTATTATATTGTTGTTTCAACGGAATAGTGCTAACTTTGAAATCGTTATAATATTCTTGTTTCAACGGAATAGTGCTAATTTTGAAATCGTTATAATGTTGTTTCAACGGAATAGTGCTAACTTTGAAATCGTTATAATGTTGTTTCAACGGAATAGTGCTAACTTTGAAATCGTTATAATATTGTTGTTTCAACGGAATAGTGCTAACTTTGAAATCGTTATAATGTTGTTTCAACGGAATAGTGCTAACATTGAAATCGTTATAATGTTGTTTCTACGGAATAGTGCTAACATTGAAATCGTTATAATATTGTTGTTTCTACGAAATAGTGCTAACATTGAAATCGTTATAATATTGTTGTTTCTACGAAATAGTGCTAACTTTGAAATCGTTATAATATTGTTGTTTCAACGGAATAGTGCTAACTTTGAAATCGTTATATATTGTTGTTTCAACGGAATAGTGCTAACTTTGAAATCGTTATAATGTTGTTTTGTTTAACTTTGAAATCGTTATAATGTTGTTTCTACGAAATAGTGCTAACTTTGAAATCGTTATAATGTTGTTTCAACGGAATAGTGCTAACTTTGAAATCGTTATAATGTTGTTTCAACGGAATAGTGCTAACTTTGAAATCGTTATAATGTTGTTTCAACGGAATAGTGCTAACTTTGAAATCGTTATAATGTTGTTTCAACGGAATAGTGCTAACTTTGAAATCGTTATAATATTGTTGTTTCTACGAAATAGTGCTAACTTTGAAATCGTTATAATATTGTTGTTTCTACGAAATAGTGCTAACTTTGAAATCGTTATAATATTGTTGTTTCTACGAAATAGTGCTAACTTTGAAATCGTTATAATGTTGTTGTTTCAACGAAATAGTGCTAACTTTGAAATCGTTATAATGTTGTTTCTACGAAATAGTGCTAACTTTGAAATCGTTATAATGTTGTTTCTACGAAATAGTGCTAACTTTGAAATCGTTATAATGTTGTTTCAACGGAATAGTGCTAACTTTGAAATCGTTATAATATTGTTGTTTCTACGAAATAGTGCTAAATTTGAAATCGTTTTAATATTGTTGTTTCAACGGAATAGTGCTAACTTTGAAATCGTTATAATGTTGTTTCTACGAAATAGTGCTAACATTGAAATCGTTATAATATCGTTGTTTGTACGAAATAGTGCTAACTTTGAAATCGTTATAATGTTGTTTCAACGGAATAGTGCTAACTTTGAAATCGTTATAATATTGTTGTTTCAACGGAATAGTGCTAACTTTGAAATCGTTATAATATTGTTGTTTCAACGGAATAGTGCTAACTTTGAAATCGTTATAATGTTGTTTCAATGGAATAGTGCTAACTTTGAAATCGTTATTATATTGTTGTTTCAACGGAATAGTGCTAACTTTGAAATCGTTATAATATTCTTGTTTCAACGGAATAGTGCTAATTTTGAAATCGTTATAATGTTGTTTCTACGGAATAGTGCTAACTTTGAAATCGTTATAATGTTGTTTCAACGGAATAGTGCTAACTTTGAAATCGAAATCGTTATGAAATCGTTATAATATTGTTGTTTTAACGGAATAGTGCTAACTTTGAAATCGTTATAATATTGTTGTTTCAACGGAATAGTGCTAACTTTGAAATCGTTATAATATTGTTGTTTCAACGGAATAGTGCTAACTTTGAAATCGTTATAATATTGTTGTTTCTACGAAATAGTGCTAACTTTGAAATCGTTATAATGTTGTTTCTACGAAATAGTGCTAACTTTGAAATCGTTATAATATTGTTGTTTCTACGAAATAGTGCTAACTTTGAAATCGTTATAATATTGTTGTTTCAACGAAATAGTGCTAACTTTGAAATCGTTATAAATTGTTGTTTCAACGGAATAGTGCTAACTTTGAAATCGTTATAATATTGTTGTTTCAACGGAATAGTGCTAACTTTGAAATCGTTATAATATTGTTGTTTCAACGAAATAGTGCTAACTTTGAAATCGTTATAATGTTGTTTCTACGAAATAGTGCTAACTTTGAAATCGTTACAATATTGTTGTTTTACGAAATAGTGCTAACTTTGAAATCGTTATAATATTGTTGTTTCTACGAAATAGTGCTAACTTTGAAATCGTTAAATTGTTGTTTCAACGGAATAGTGCTAACTTTGAAATCGTTATAATATTGTTGTTTCAACGGAATAGTGCTAACTTTGAAATCGTTATATATTGTTGTTTCAACGGAATAGTGCTAACTTTGAAATCGTTATAATATTGTTGTTTCAACGGAATAGTGCTAACTTTGAAATCGTTATAATTGTTGTTTCAACGGAATAGTGCTAACTTTGAAATCGTTATAAATTGTTGTTTCAACGGAATAGTGCTAACTTTGAAATCGTTATATATTGTTGTTTCAACGGAATAGTGCTAACTTTGAAATCGTTATAATGTTGTTTCAACGGAATAGTGCTAACTTTGAAATCGTTATAATATTGTTGTCAACGGAATTGCTAACTTTGAAATCGAATAGTGCTAACTTTGAAATCGTTATAATATTGTTGTTTCAACGGAATAGTGCTAACTTTGAAATCGTTATAATGTTGTTTCAACGGAATAGTGCTAACTTTGAAATCGTTATAATGTTGTTTCAACGGAATAGTGCTAACTTTGAAATCGTTATAATATTGTTGTTTCTACGAAATAGTGCTAACTTTGAAATCGTTATAATATTGTTGTTTCTACGAAATAGTGCTAACTTTGAAATCGTTATAATATTGTTGTTTCAACGGAATAGTGCTAACTTTGAAATCGTTATAATATTGTTGTTTCAACGGAATAGTGCTAACTTTGAAATCGTTATAATGTTGTTTCAACGGAATAGTGCTAACTTTGAAATCGTTATAATATTGTTGTTTCTACGAAATAGTGCTAACATTGAAATCGTTATAATATTGTTGTTTATACGAAATAGTGCTAACATTGAAATCGTTAAAATATTGTTGTTTCTACGAAATAGTGCTAAATTTGAAATCGTTATAATATTGTTGTTTCAACGGAATAGTGCTAACTTTGAAATCGTTATAATATTGTTGTTTCTACGAAATAGTGCTAACTTTGAAATCGTTATAATGTTGTTTCTACGAAATAGTGCTAACATTGAAATCGTTATAATATTGTTGTTTCTACGAAATAGTGCTAACTTTGAAATCGTTATAATATTGTTGTTTCTACGAAATAGTGCTAACTTTGAAATCGTTATAATATTGTTGTTTCAACGGAATAGTGCTAACTTTGAAATCGTTATAATGTTGTTTCTACGAAATAGTGCTAACTTTGAAATCGTTATAATATTGTTGTTTCTACGAAATAGTGCTAACTTTGAAATCGTTATAATGTTGTTTCAACGGAATAGTGCTAACTTTGAAATCGTTATAATATTGTTGTTTCAACGGAATAGTGCTAACTTTGAAATCGTTATAATATTGTTGTTTCAACGGAATAGTGCTAACTTTGAAATCGTTATAATGTTGTTTCAACGGAATAGTGCTAACTTTGAAATCGTTATAATATTGTTGTTTCAACGGAATAGTGCTAATTTTGAAATCGTTATAATGTTTCAACGGAATAGTGCTAAGTTTGAAATCGTTATAATGTTGTTTCAATGGAATAGTGCTAACTTTGAAATCGTTATTATGTTGTTTCAACGGAATAGTGCTAACTTTGAAATCGTGTTGTTTCAACGGAATAGTGCTAACTTTGAAATCGTTATAATATTGTTGTTTCAACGGAATAGTGCTAAATAGTTGAAATCGTTATAATGTTGTTTCAACGGAATAGTGCTAACTTTGAAATCGTTATATATTGTTGTTTCAACGGAATAGTGCTAACTTTGAAATCGTTATAATATTGTTGTTTCTACGAAATAGTGCTAACTTTGAAATCGTTATAATATTGTTGTTTCTACGAAATAGTGCTAACATTGAAATCGTTATAATATTGTTGTTTCTACGAAATAGTGCTAACTTTGAAATCGTTATAATATTGTTGTTTCAACGGAATAGTGCTAACTTTGAAATCGTTATAATATTGTTGTTTCAACGGAATAGTGCTAACTTTGAAATCGTTATAATATTGTTGTTTCAACGGAATAGTGCTAACTTTGAAATCGTTATAATATTGTTGTTTCAACGGAATAGTGCTAACTTTGAAATCGTTATAATGTTTTTTCAACGAAATAGTTCTAACTTTTAAATCGTTATAATGTTGTTTCTACGAAATAGTGCTAACTTTGAAATCGTTATAATATTGTTGTTTCAACGGAATAGTGCTAACTTTGAAATCGTTATAAATGTTGTTTCAACGGAATAGTGCTAACTTTGAAATCGTTATAATATGTTGTTTCTACGAAATAGTGCTAACTTTGAAATCGTTATAATGTTGTTGTTTCAACGGAATAGTGCTAACTTTGAAATCGTTATAATATTGTTGTTTCAACGAAATAGTGCTAACTTTGAAATCGTTATAATGTTGTTTCTACGAAATAGTGCTAACTTTGAAATCGTTATAATGTTGTTTCTACGAAATAGTGCTAACTTTGAAATCGTTATAATATTGTTGTTTCTACGAAATAGTGCTAACTTTGAAATCGTTATAATGTTGTTTCAACGGAATAGTGCTAACTTTGAAATCGTTATAATATTGTTGTTTCAACGGAATAGTGCTAACTTTGAAATCGTTATAATATTGTTGTTTCAACGGAATAGTGCTAACTTTGAAATCGTTATAATGTTGTTTTCACTTTGAAACGGAATAGTGCTAACTTTGAAATCGTTATAATATTGTTGTTTCAACGGAATAGTGCTAACTTTGAAATCGTTATAATATTGTTGTTTCAACGGAATAGTGCTAACTTTGAAATCGTTATAATATTGTTGTTTCAACGGAATAGTGCTAACTTTGAAATCGTTATAATATTGTTGTTTCAACGGAATAGTGCTAACTTTGAAATCGTTATAATATTGTTGTTTCTACGAAATAGTGCTAACTTTGAAATCGTTATATATGTTGTTTCAACGGAATAGTGCTAACTTTGAAATCGTTATAATATTGTTGTTTGAATAGTGCTAACTTTGAAATCGTTATAATATTGTTGTTTCTACGAAATAGTGCTAACTTTGAAATCGTTATATATGTTGTTTCTACGAAATAGTGCTAACTTTGAAATCGTTATAATGTTGTTTCTACGAAATAGTGCTAACTTTGAAATCGTTATAATATTGTTGTTTCAACGGAATAGTGCTAACTTTGAAATCGTTATAATATTGTTGTTTCAAAATAGTGCTAACTTTGAAATCGTTATAATGTTGTTTCAACGAAATAGTGCTAACTTTGAAATCGTTATAATATTGTTGTTTCTACGAAATAGTGCTAACTTTGAAATCGTTATAATATTGTTGTTTCAACGAATAGTGCTAACTTTGAAATCGTTATAATATTGTTTCAACGGAATAGTGCTAACTTTTGTTTCAACGGAATAGTGCTAACTTTGAAATCGTTATAATATTGTTGTTTCAACGGAATAGTGCTAACTTTGAAATCGTTATAATGTTGTTTCAACGGAATAGTGCTAACTTTGAAATCGTTATAATGTTGTTTCTACGAAATAGTGCTAACTTTGAAATCGTTATAATGTTGTTTCTACGAAATAGTGCTAACTTTGAAATCGTTATAATATTGTTGTTTCAACGGAATAGTGCTAACTTTGAAATCGTTATAATATTGTTGTTTCAACGGAATAGTGCTAACTTTGAAATCGTTATAATATTGTTGTTTCAACGGAATAGTGCTAACTTTGAAATCGTTATAATGTTGTTTCAACGGAATAGTGCTAACTTTGAAATCGTTATAATGTTGTTTCAACGGAATAGTGCTAACTTTGAAATCGTTATAATATTGTTGTTTCAACGGAATAGTGCTAACTTTGAAATCGTTATAAATTGTTGTTTCAACGGAATAGTGCTAACTTTGAAATCGTTATAATATTGTTGTTTCAACGGAATAGTGCTAACTTTGAAATCGTTATAATATTGTTGTTTCAACGGAATAGTGCTAACTTTGAAATCGTTATAATGTTGTTTCAACGGAATAGTGCTAACTTTGAAATCGTTATAATGTTGTTTCAACGGAATAGTGCTAACTTTGAAATCGTTATATATTGTTGTTTCTACGGAATAGTGCTAACTTTGAAATCGTTATAATATTGTTGTTTCTACGAAATAGTGCTAACATTGAAATCGTTATAATATTGTTGTTTCTACGAAATAGTGCTAACTTTGAAATCGTTATAATATTGTTGTTTCTACGAAATAGTGCTAACTTTGAAATCGTTATAATGTTGTTTCTACGAAATAGTGCTAACATTGAAATCGTTATAATATTGTTGTTTCTACGAAATAGTGCTAACTTTGAAATCGTTATAATATTGTTGTTTCAACGGAATAGTGCTAACTTTGAAATCGTTATAATATTGTTGTTTCAACGGAATAGTGCTAACTTTGAAATCGTTATAATATTGTTGTTTCAACGGAATAGTGCTAACTTTGAAATCGTTATAATGTTGTTTCAACGGAATAGTGCTAACTTTGAAATCGTTATAATATTGTTGTTTCTACGAAATAGTGCTAACTTTGAAATCGTTATAATATTTTGTTTTGAAACGAAATAGTGCTAACTTTGAAATCGTTATAATATTGTTGTTTCAACGGAATAGTGCTAACTTTGAAATCGTTATAATATGTTGTTTCTACGAAATAGTGCTAACTTTGAAATCGTTATAATATTGTTGTTTCTACGAAATAGTGCTAACTTTGAAATCGTTATAATGTTGTTTCAACGGAATAGTGCTAACTTTGAAATCGTTATAATATTGTTGTTTCAACGAAATAGTGCTAACTTTGAAATCGTTATAATATTGTTGTTTCTACGAAATAGTGCTAACTTTGAAATCGTTATAATGTTGTTTCTACGAAATAGTGCTAACATTGAAATCGTTATAATGTTGTTTCTACGAAATAGTGCTAACTTTGAAATCGTTATAATATTGTTGTTTCAACGGAATAGTGCTAACTTTGAAATCGTTATAATATTGTTGTTTCAACGGAATAGTGCTAACTTTGAAATCGTTATAATGTTGTTTCAACGGAATAGTGCTAACTTTGAAATCGTTATAAATGTTGTTTCAACGGAATAGTGCTAACTTTGAAATCGTTATAATATTGTTGTTTCAACGGAATAGTGCTAACTTTGAAATCGTTATAATATTGTTGTTTCAACGGAATAGTGCTAACTTTGAAATCGTTATAATATTGTTGTTTCAACGGAATAGTGCTAACTTTGAAATCGTTATAATATTGTTGTTTCAACGGAATAGTGCTAACTTTGAAATCGTTATAATGTTGTTTCAACGGAATAGTGCTAACTTTGAAATCGTTATATATGTTGTTTCAACGGAATAGTGCTAACTTTGAAATCGTTAAATCGGAATAGTGCTAACTTTGAAATCGTTATAATATTGTTGTTTCAACGGAATAGTGCTAACTTTGAAATCGTTATAATATTGTTGTTTCAACGGAATAGTGCTAACTTTGAAATCGTTATAATGTTGTTTCAACGGAATAGTGCTAACTTTGAAATCGTTATAATGTTGTTTCTACGAAATAGTGCTAACTTTGAAATCGTTACAATATTGTTGTTTCTACGAAATAGTGCTAACTTTGAAATCGTTATAATATTGTTGTTTCTACGAAATAGTGCTAACTTTGAAATCGTTATAATATTGTTGTTTCAACGGAATAGTGCTAACTTTGAAATCGTTATAATATTGTTGTTTCAACGGAATAGTGCTAACTTTGAAATCGTTATAATGTTGTTTCAACGGAATAGTGCTAACTTTGAAATCGTTATAATATTGTTGTTTCAACGGAATAGTGCTAACTTTGAAATCGTTATAAATTGTTGTTTCAACGGAATAGTGCTAACTTTGAAATCGTTATAATGTTGTTTCAACGGAATAGTGCTAACTTTGAAATCGTTATAATGTTGTTTCAACGGAATAGTGCTAACTTTGAAATCGTTATAATATTGTTGTTTCTACGAAATAGTGCTAACTTTGAAATCGTTATAATATTGTTGTTTCAACGAAATAGTGCTAACTTTGAAATCGTTATAATGTTGTTGTTTCTTTGAAACGGAATAGTGCTAACTTTGAAATCGTTATAATATTGTTGTTTCTACGAAATAGTGCTAACTTTGAAATCGTTAAATCGAAATAGTGCTAACTTTGAAATCGTTATAATGTTGTTTCAACGAAATAGTGCTAACTTTGAAATCGTTATAAATGTTGTTTCTACGAAATAGTGCTAACTTTGAAATCGTTATAATATTGTTGTTTCAACGAAATAGTGCTAACTTTGAAATCGTTATAATGTTGTTTCAACGGAATAGTGCTAACTTTGAAATCGTTATAATATTGTTGTTTCAACGGAATAGTGCTAACTTTGAAATCGTTATAATATTGTTGTTTCTACGAAATAGTGCTAACTTTGAAATCGTTATAATGTTGTTTCTACGAAATAGTGCTAACTTTGAAATCGTTATAATGTTGTTTCAACGGAATAGTGCTAACTTTGAAATCGTTATAATATTGTTGTTTCAACGAAATAGTGCTAACTTTGAAATCGTTATAATATTGTTGTTTCAACGAAATAGTGCTAACTTTGAAATCGTTATATATGTTGTTTCAACGAAATAGTGCTAACTTTGAAATCGTTATAATATTGTTGTTTCAACGAAATAGTGCTAACTTTGAAATCGTTATAATGTTGTTGAATAGTTCTTTGAAACGTTATAATAGTGCTAACTTTGAAATCGTTATAATATTGTTGTTTCAACGGAATAGTGCTAACTTTGAAATCGTTATAATATTGTTGTTTCAACGGAATAGTGCTAACTTTGAAATCGTTATAATATTGTTGTTTCAACGGAATAGTGCTAACTTTGAAATCGTTATAATGTTGTTTCAACGGAATAGTGCTAACTTTGAAATCGTTATAATGTTGTTTCTACGAAATAGTGCTAACTTTGAAATCGTTATAATGTTGTTTCTACGAAATAGTGCTAACTTTGAAATCGTTATAATGTTGTTTCAACGAAATAGTGCTAACTTTGAAATCGTTATAATATTGTTGTTTCAACGGAATAGTGCTAACTTTGAAATCGTTATAATATTGTTGTTTCAACGGAATAGTGCTAACTTTGAAATCGTTATAATATTGTTTTCAACGGAATAGTGCTAACTTTGAAATCGTTATAATATGTTGTTTCAACGGAATAGTGCTAACTTTGAAATCGTTATAATATTGTTGTTTCAACGGAATAGTGCTAACTTTGAAATCGTTATAATATTGTTGTTTCAACGAAATAGTGCTAACTTTGAAATCGTTATAATATTGTTGTTGTTTCAACGGAATAGTGCTAACTTTGAAATCGTTATAATATTGTTGTTTCAACGGAATAGTGCTAACTTTGAAATCGTTATAATGTTGTTTCTACGAAATAGTGCTAACTTTGAAATCGTTATAATATTGTTGTTTCAACGGAATAGTGCTAACTTTGAAATCGTTATAATATTGTTGTTTCTACGAAATAGTGCTAACTTTGAAATCGTTATAATATTGTTGTTTCAACGAAATAGTGCTAACTTTGAAATCGTTATAATATTGTTGTTTCTACGAAATAGTGCTAACTTTGAAATCGTTATAATGTTGTTTCTTCAAAATAGTGCTAACTTTGAAATCGTTATAATGTTGTTTCTACGAAATAGTGCTAACTTTGAAATCGTTATAATATTGTTGTTTCAACGGAATAGTGCTAACTTTGAAATCGTTATAATATTGTTGTTTCAACGGAATAGTGCTAACTTTGAAATCGTTATAATATTGTTGTTTCAACGGAATAGTGCTAACTTTGAAATCGTTATAATATTGTTGTTTCAACGGAATAGTGCTAACTTTGAAATCGTTATAATGTTGTTTCAACGGAATAGTGCTAACATTGAAATCGTTATAATATTGTTGTTTATACGAAATAGTGCTAACATTGAAATCGTTAAAATATTGTTGTTTCTACGAAATAGTGCTAAATTTGAAATCGTTATAATATTGTTGTTTCAACGGAATAGTGCTAACTTTGAAATCGTTATTATGTTGTTTCTACGAAATAGTGCTAACATTGAAATCGTTATAATATCGTTGTTTCTACGAAATAGTGCTAACTTTGAAATCGTTATAATGTTGTTTCAACGGAATAGTGCTAACTATGAAATCGTTATAATATTGTTGTTTCAACGGAATAGTGCTAACTTTGAAATCGTTATAATATTGTTGTTTCAACGGAATAGTGCTAACTTTGAAATCGTTATAATGTTGTTTCAACGGAATAGTGCTAACATTGAAATCGTTATATATTGTTGTTTCTACGAAATAGTGCTAACTTTGAAATCGTTATAATATTGTTGTTTCAACGGAATAGTGCTAACTTTGAAATCGTTATAATATTGTTGTTTCAACGGAATAGTGCTAACTTTGAAATCGTTATAATATTGTTGTTTCAACGAAATAGTGCTAACTTTGAAATCGTTATAATGTTGTTTCTACGAAATAGTGCTAACTTTGAAATCGTTATAATATTGTTGTTTCAACGAAATAGTGCTAACTTTGAAATCGTTATAATATTGTTGTTTCAACGGAATAGTGCTAACTTTGAAATCGTTATAATATTGTTGTTTCTACGAAATAGTGCTAACTTTGAAATCGTTATAATGTTGTTTCTACGAAATAGTGCTAACATTGAAATCGTTATAATGTTGTTTCTACGAAATAGTGCTAACTTTGAAATCGTTATAATATTGTTGTTTCAACGGAATAGTGCTAACTTTGAAATCGTTATAATATTGTTGTTTCAACGGAATAGTGCTAACTTTGAAATCGTTATAATGTTGTTTCAACGAAATAGTGCTAACTTTGAAATCGTTATAATGTTGTTTCTACGAAATAGTGCTAACATTGAAATCGTTATAATATTGTTGTTTCTACGAAATAGTGCTAACTTTGAAATCGTTATAATATTGTTGTTTCAACGGAATAGTGCTAACTTTGAAATCGTTATAATATTGTTGTTTCAACGGAATAGTGCTAACTTTGAAATCGTTATAATGTTGTTTCAACGAAATAGTGCTAACTTTGAAATCGTTATAATGTTGTTTCTACGAAATAGTGCTAACTTTGAAATCGTTATAATATTGTTGTTTCAACGGAATAGTGCTAACTTTGAAATCGTTATAATATTGTTGTTTCAACGGAATAGTGCTAACTTTGAAATCGTTATAATGTTGTTTCAACGAAATAGTGCTAACTTTGAAATCGTTATAATATTGTTGTTTCAACGAAATAGTGCTAACTTTGAAATCGTTATAACTTTGAAATCGTTATTGTTGTTTCTACGAAATAGTGCTAACTTTGAAATCGTTATAATATTGTTGTTTCTACGAAATAGTGCTAACATTGAAATCGTTATAATATTGTTGTTTCAACGGAATAGTGCTAACTTTGAAATCGTTATAATGTTGTTTCAACGGAATAGTGCTAACTTTGAAATCGTTATAATGTTGTTTCAACGAAATAGTGCTAACTTTGAAATCGTTATAATATTGTTGTTTCTACGAAATAGTGCTAACTTTGAAATCGTTATAATGTTGTTTCAACGGAATAGTGCTAACTTTGAAATCGTTATAATGTTGTTTCAACGGAATAGTGCTAACTTTGAAATCGTTATAATGTTGTTTCTACGAAATAGTGCTAACATTGAAATCGTTATAATATTGTTGTTTCTACGAAATAGTGCTAACTTTGAAATCGTTATAATTTTGTTGTTTCTACGAAATAGTGCTAACATTGAAATCGTTATAATATTGTTGTTTCAACGGAATAGTGCTAACTTTGAAATCGTTATAATATTGTTGTTTCAACGGAATAGTGCTAACTTTGAAATCGTTATAATGTTGTTTCAACGGAATAGTGCTAAGTTTGAAATCGTTATAATGTTTCTACGAAATATTGCTAACTTTGAAATCGTTATAATATTATTGTTTCAACGGAATAGTGCTAACTTTGAAATCGTTATAATATTGTTGTTTCAACGGAATAGTGCTAACTTTGAAATCGTTATAATATTGTTGTTTCAACGGAATAGTGCTCACTTTGATAGCGTTATAATATTGTTGTTTCTACGAAATAGTGCTAACATTGAAATCGTTACTTTATTTTCGTATATATCTAGTGAAGCAACTTCAATAAGAAAAGAAAAATACTCATGCACATCTATCATTCTTCTGAAATATATATAAAAAGTTACTTCCTTTTTTCTTTCCTTAGAAAAATTATGATTCTTTTTATCACGTAGTTTTTCTTGATAAAATTTTAGAATTAAACAAGATAAAATAGCCACGTATGAAAGTGTTTTTAGCTGTGATTAGAGCACAACATGTGTAAATACGTGGATCGTAACTTATTGTTTTAATAACGCACGATTTCTTTTAGCTACAACTCATAAATTATGCCTTGACGTAATTCACTGGCTTCTAACTGTTATGCATAACACAAATGCTGACGAGAGATGAGACTGGGCGAAGCTTCTGGATTCTTCAAAAGGGTGTCTTCAGCGCATGTTTAGTCTCCGTCATCCTATTATTCATATTACCTAGCCTTCTGACAGCTCTTACTAATGCATAACAGATGACTTGTCCACCCTAATGTAATATATTGACACAACGTTCCTCCCTTTCTTAAGATTAATTACACTCGTAAGACTTACAAATATGTAAATTTTTTATAACGCTTCTTTTGAATTTCTTATAGTAGTGTATAACCCATGGTTATTCAATTACTACTGAAATAACCTTAATTGAATAATTCTCTAAGCTACATAAAGCTACACAATGGACGATATGTGCTCTGTCCACCTTTGTAGTCTGCAGGCGTTCCGCTGTGTTACTGGAGCGGTGTAAAAAAAACATAAATAAAAATTATTTGCTTTGGGGAGAAGCGTACAGAGGAAAAGTACGCATATTCATTTTTCAAATTTCTACGGAACTTTCTTCGGTGAGACAACGTTAAAACCCGGGATTCGATTCCCTAGAGTGAAACAGCAGATATCTTTGTATGGCTTTGTTCTGGAGTAATCAATCACGGTTTTCTTCATTTATTATAGAGCATAATGTATTATTTACGTTTCTTCAGTACGTTTGTTTGCTTTCTTGTACGATCAAATGTGAACAAAATATTTTAAATAAAACATTACATTCGTGGTTTAAGACGTGCGGTTTAAGGATCTGTTTGTGTTTTTCAGAAAAAATAAATTAGGTTCAGGTAGAAAAGTAACAAACAAAGGAACTCATGTTTAACGTGACAGAAAAATACCAAGTATTTCATTTCATTTTATTAAATGCAGCTTAATATTTCAAAACAATTTTATGATTTAAGAAACAAAACTCGTTATTTCAGAATTTCATAGTCTCTTGACGTATCTATGTACATAATATTTATTTTGTTCTATTTAAATTCACTTAAATTAGAATTAATCTGACATTTAGCTGTCTTTATGATGTATAACATGTTCTTTGTGTACTTAGGCACGTTTTCTTTAACATTGTTGTTTTTAACCTGTTTCTTAACATTATTATGAAATCAATTCTCTTACTCGTGTGGCCCGGCATGGCCAAGAGCGTTAAGGCGTGTACTTCGTAATCCAAGGGTCGCGGGTTCGAATCCCGGTTGCACCAAACATCCTCACCTTCCCAGCCGTGGGGGCGTATAATGTGACGGTCAATCCCACTATTCGTTGGTAAAAGAGTACCCCAAGAGTTGGCGGTGGGTGGTGATGACTAGCTGCCTTCCCTCTAGTCTTACACTGCTAAATTAGGGACGGCTAGCGCAGATAGCCCTCGAGTAGCTTTGTGCGAAATTAAAAAACAAACTTACTCGTGCACAAAATTAAATTTTGGAAATCTTGGCTCAAAGTGCAAATGTCATTTCGCAGAACTTACGAAAACAAAACCGTCTTCGAATGCATATAATTACCCTCTGTTTGCTCTTCAATATTTGTTCAATTTCAAGCTTTCTTTCGAATTTTCTTACGTATACTTTGTAGTTTATACAATGTAGAAGAAATAACGGAAGACGTGGAAAAATTGATGGAAAATATATTTAAAAAGTTCGACGCACATCTTTAATTTTCACCAGCTAAGCGTGACGAAGGACACGTGCCAAAAGCAAAGCAAATGTATATATAATTTTATTATAGACTTGTGATTTAACTTTTTACAATGTTTCTTGCAACAAATATTTATATTACCAAAGATCTGTATCTCTTCAAGCCTTAAAACAGAGATGTCTAGTTAATAATACTGTCTTCACTCTATAACTTGAAGTCAAGAATCTGATCTGTCTTGGTTTATTGGATTCAATACTTAATAGGGTGCTTATCTGTTGTTCCTTCAAGAACTCCAGGAGTAACGTATATGTCACATAAAGATAAAATATATAAATAAATATTTCTCTATGACACTTCTTACACATATTTCTTGAGAAATGTCCTGCTTCAAAACCAAGAATTATTTTATGAACAAAATGAAAAAAAAATGATTGCGTAATTTCAACTTACTGAATCTTTAAACGATTGAGAATTTGGTCCCATTATTGCGAAAAACATATTAAAAGAAATGTCACAAAATATTTGGTTTAATGCAGTTCACTGCCCTAACTTGGTAAAATTCTTTTAAGGGGCGTGATAGCTTTGTTTTTTTCAAATTTCGCATAAAGCTACTTGAGGGCTATCTGCGCTAACCGTCTCTAATTTAGTAGTGTAAGACTAGAGGGAAGGAAGCTAGTCATCACTGTCCACCGCCAATTCTTGAGCTACTCTTTTACCAACGAGTAGTGGGATTGGTCGTAACGTTATAACGCCCCCACGACTGAAAGGGCGAGAATGTTTGGTGCGACTAGGATTCGAACCCGTGACCCTTAGATTACGAGGTCCCTTAACCCACCTGGCCATGCTGGGCAGGCGTGATAGCAACAATGTTACATCTATAGGATACCAGGGTATATCGACTATAAATGGATACCAAAACGCTTGTAACATGCATTAACGTATCGAACTTCTACAGAAGTATTTTATCAGTGTAAATAAGGCGACAATGCTAGAACATGACACAACTGTCACGTTTTACATCAAGCTGTTCAGATACTATCGCTTATAAAGGATTTTGCATGGCCATGTGTTTAAGGCACTCGACTCGTAATCTGAGGATTGCATGTTCGAATCCCTTTCGCACCAAACATGCTCGCCCTTTCAGCCGTGGGAGCGTTATAATGTGACAGTCAATCCCACTACTCGTTGGTAAAAGAATAGCCCAAGACTTGGCGGTGGGTGATAACGACTAGCTTCCTTCCCTCTAGCCTTACACTGCTAAATTAAAGACAGTTAGCGCAGATAGCCCTTGTGTAATTTCCATAAATTTAGTTACATATCACTGAATGCAAAAAAATATTTTCAATAATTACCGAGTATTTGTGATACTTTTGGTATCCACTTTATTAGCCGTTCCGGAGTTTGAAAGAGTTAGAAATTAGCATTAATCCTTAATGTAATATTTACTATTCTGCGGCATTTGTCGTAGAGTATTTTTTCCCGTTAGTAGTCGCTTTGATATGCTTGTTTGTTTTCTGTTAGTTTCAGATAAAGTCTGACAAAGCTACACGAATGTCGTCAGTTCGGATCTTACTAACGAAAAGAAGGATTGACTGTCACATTATAACATTCACTCAGCTGTCCCTAATTAGAAGTTATAAACTAGAGGGAAGGCAACTAGTCCTAGAGCAGTTTTATCGCGAAATTCAACAACCGAAAACCAACAAGTGTTATACAACGAAGGATCCAGCAGTTTGTGTTGTTAAATCTATGAACATATATAAACGTCGATAAACGTATATGACTATTAGGTAAAGGTGTTGTTCTGTGACATCTCATAAACTAATTGTGTTATTAGGATGTTCCTGAAAAAAATCAAAACACGAAACGTTTTGACATTTTATAACCGTTTCCCCATAAAAAGTGAAACGTTACGTAATAATCGGTATACCTTGAATGATATAATGCTTGTTATAACGTAGAGTAGTTGAAGTATTTGGTATCAATATATATAAAACATATGACGTAACATTATTGTTGTGACGTAATCATTATTGTTATGACGTAATCATTCTTGTTGTGACGTAATCATTATTGTTGTGACGTAATCATTATTGTTACAGAATCAGTCTCAATGTTAACCTCAAAATGCTACACGAAATTTTTCATGGGGAACCTCAACTAATCTTAATTAACACAAATAAACACAAATTACATGTAATTATTTTATTATGTTGCTTCTAATTTAAGTGTCTTTGTTTGACTACATGTCTCCGGAATATGCCATCTGCACTTTCTATGTCAGGAAAATCAAATATCTGAGTCCCTACATTTATATATGACCCCTTATGATGCAGTGGAAATAAGCTGTCAAAACGTTTTGGATTGCTAATTAAGCCTTTACGTGTTATAGAGTGTTCATTAGTGATTATTTTCATTATTCTAATGGCATTCATTCTTCCACAAAGATTAATTTGTTAGCAGGGTATTAGAGATGTTATACTTATTACCTTAAATGTTTAAAAAGTCCAATTTATCCCAAAGTACTTCTTATGAATCCAACGTTAAGTTAATGGAAGATATCACAACATATTTAAAATTTAAGCTTTAACTTCGTTACATAAATTACAAAATACCTTTCATTTTATTATTTATACGACCCCTATTAACTGTATACTCTTTGTGTTATATTTATAAAATGTAGTTTCTTGCTGTGCATAACGCGCATGCTCCTTACCATCGCTTCTACTTAAGCCTTATTTGTTATCATCAAAATAAAAACCAAAACCTCATTACTATCATACTAGCGCGTGCAACCTCGATATTTTTCACATTATATACTTTTTTAAAGCTGACTGGGTTTTTTTTTTCTTCTAGATTTTCGTGTATAAATAGTTTAAGGTTATGATGTTTTCGCAATTATTTGCCATTTGGGGACATCGGCTGAGATTGTTTTAAAATGAAACAACTTAATTGTATAGTGATGTAGAGTATATTAGCTGCCTTAACTATGTTTGGTAAACATTGTTTATTCTGCACACAATATTATAAGTTTAAACTACTGTAATGGTAATAATTACGAACTACAAAATGTTTATCTCTAATATATCAAAATTTATTTATTTAATATTTTTATGAGCTTTTGTCAGCTACAGACTTGCTGCTTATATTTGTTCAGTTTTACCAAGTATTCGAATCTGAAATATTGGGAATATTGGTGTTATATTTATGGTAATTTAACATGTAAATTACTTCCAGGTGTTTTGTCTGTTCAGGTAAACAGACGTTGATGTTTATTAAACTGTGCGACATACGTAAATCGCGAAGCTGAGCTTGATTTGATTAGACTTACGACTCCATGTTAAAACATCCAGTTATTCATAATTGATAAGGTTATTTAAATATGTTATTACGATTTTATAGTTGGAAAGCAAAAGCAGCTTAAACTATATTTCATCAGTGTTAACTATTTGTTTTTTAATTTAGCACAAAGCTACACGAGGTCTATCTGCAGTATCCGTCCCTAATTTAGCAGTGTAAGACTAAAGGTAAGGCAGCTAGTCATTACCACCCACCGCCAACTTTTGGGCTACTCTTTCACCAACGAGTAGTGAGATTGCCCGCCATATTATAACTCCCCATAGCTGAAAGGACAAGCATATTTAATGTGACGGGGATACGAACCAGTGACCCTCAAATTACGAGTCCGATGCCCTAATCACTCGGCCTTCCCTCTGGTCTTACACTGCTAAACTAGCGATGGCTAGCGCAGATAGCCCTCGTGTAGCTCTGCGCAAAATTCAAAACAACCAAATCAGCCCTATTTTCCAAAACACTTGTTTTTGTTAGTTAACAAAAATTGTGTTCAGGAATATATATTTAGTTTAAATGAGATGTTAGCTAAATTTGTTCAATAACTTATTATTTGAAAATTGTTTGTTTGTTTTTGAATTTCGCACAAAGCTACTCGAGGGCTATCTGCGCTAGACGTCCCTAATTTGGTAGTGTAAGACTAGAGAGAAGACAGCTAGTCATCACCACACACCGCCAACTCTTGGGCTACTCCTTTACCAACGAATAGTGGGATTGACCGTCACATTATAACGCTCCCACGGCTGAAAGGGCGAGCATGTTTGGTGCGACCGGGATTCGAACCCACGACCCTCAGATTACGAGTCGAACGCCTTAACACACTTGGCGATGCCGGGCCTTATGTTTGCTTGTTCAACACTGTTTGTTTTTGAATTTTGCGCAAAGTTATACGAGGGCTATCTGTGCTAGCCGTCCCTGATTTAGTGGTGTAAGACTAGAGAGAAGACAGCTAGTCATCACCACCCACCGCCAACTATTGGGCTACTCTATTACAAACGAATAGTGGGATTGACCGTAACATTATAACGTCCCCACGGCTGGGGCTGAAAGGGCGAGCATGTTTGGTGCGACCGGGATTCGAACCCGCGATCCTCGGATTACGAGTCGAACGCCTTCACAAGCTTGGCCACGCCGGGCCTTATTTGAAAATACATTAAATGAATGTATTAGTATCTGATAATTTTTATTACACAAATATCCTTTAAGTATAATGAGATAATTAATATTTTAAATATTTTATAGTAATACCGTTAAACTGAAAACAAGACCAAAGTGATTTAATATCTTCGTTAAAAGATTTTAAAGTCAGATAACCGAACTTTCCACATGTTTCTGTAATTGAATTGCTTTTCCGCCGTGTGCACATATTGGGTTTTATATTTGGCTAGATGAATGAATAGATTCAAGTATGATGAAGTTTGCTTACTGTTTCAGCTTCCTAAATTATAATAATTACGCTTGAGGGTTTCATTAGAATAAATCCTCGTGAATGGTAAACAAGTGAGGTACTGATAAAATCTCAAATATTAAACTCTCCAACGTTTGTAGAATAAACTTCATGTGTTGTATCCAAAGCTCTAAGAAATTAGTTTATAATGCAATTGTGATTTTTAGACGAAGCACAGAAATAATAATTATTCGAGCGAAACTCGTGCTTTATGTTTGTGATAAATATAAAATATCACAAAATGTTTCGTGTCGTGCGTTTAAAGAAATTTAGACAGTTAAGTGAAACACGTAGACTACTCATATATGAAGTTCTGGACGAATCTGATGGCCGTGCGGGGCAGCTCAATGACTGTGAGACTAAACCTGTTCTACAACACGTGTTACTCATGAAACACTGCTAGCACAAAAGACGCAGCGCATAGTTTGAGTCGAATGGTCTGATAAAATCAATCGACTTATCTATAACAAGAAACACCAGACTTAGCGACACTTTCAAAGCTTTTGTATGAAGGATGGAAGCGTACTGAGTCTTGACGTGGTGTCAGGTACTGGAACTCTGAAAGTCTATAAGGATATAAAGAAATACATACACAAAAATTTTACACATAAACACTGTTGTCAGAGGCCAGGGATCTGAAGGCTGACAGATCCATTCCCCAAAGAGATTTTCCCTTTGCATTGCATGGTATTTTTAAACCCTCTTTATTCATATACATACCGTTTCACCAGCTCACTAGAGCTACAAACCTTTTCGTTTATGAAAATATAGAAATACCATTGTATAAAGCACGCCATTAAATAATACCCTATATTGTTCATGCAATACTTTTTGAATTGATTGATTTGTTTTGTGCCATATAATCCACTTTCACTCGGTGGAATTTGCATTGCATGTGCTATTTAACCTGTTGACTGCCAAGTATTTCAGCTGCTATGGCAACTCCGAACCAAGTTCAAAATACAACTCTAATGCTCCTTCATTTCGTAACTTTTTTCGTGACGCCATTGTGGATCGAAAGTGAAACAATTTGTAAGTAGGTCAATGCATGTATTGTGCTGACATCTAGCGTTGAAGTTAGGTATTATTGAAAACGAATTAACTCGTCCGTGGCACTGTGTTACCGATCAGCTTAGACGAGTTATCTCGTCTACGGCACTGAACATGTTAAGTATAGACAGTGATTCAATATTTTATCACGTGTGTCATACTGAAACTGAACATTTGAGGTATTCTAGCACTTGAGGAAAGTATTTGTTTGTTTTGAATTTCGCGCAACACTACACGAGAACTAGTTATACTAGGAATCCCTAAATTAGCAGCGAAATACCAATGAACACCATCCACTTTTAACTATTGGGTTTTTCTTTTACTAACGAATAGTGGGGCTGGCTCTAATATAATAACGACCACACGGCTGAAAAAGCGAGCACGTTTGGTGTGAGTGGGATTCGAATCCGAAACCCTTAGATTACGAGTCTAGTGCCTTAACCCACCTGGCCATGCCTTCGGATTAAAGTAAAAATAAGTTTCTTTAATTATATACATGGTAATAAACTCCTACAGTATACAATGTAATAAAAGTTTAGGACTTGTCTTTCCAGATTATATTTTAAAAAAAACACAATTAAACATATTATATGACATTAGTAATTCTATATTTCAAAATGTCTATAAAACCCATTAACTCAATTGATAAAAGTCAAATACGTTTGTAAGTATAATTGTATTGAAGATAAGAAATAGTTCTCGAACAAACAATAACAAGTGTATTACGTGTTTACTGTACAACAGTTATTAGCTATTCCTTTAGTTTCTTTAATACTTAGTGGATAGAAGTTAAGTCGATATCTAGTTGTGCATTTTATAAGTTGTACGATTTTTTTTTCTACTAGCTCTATAAGGATGTGTTGGCCCGGCATGGCCGAGCGTGTTAAGGCGTGCGACACGTAATCTGAGGGTCGGGGGTTTGCATCCCCGTCGCGCTAAACATGCTCGCCCTCTCAGCCGTGGGGGTGTATAATGTGACGGTCAATCCCACTATTCGTTGGTAAAAGAGTAGCCCAAGAGTTGGCGGTGGGTGGTGATGACTAGCTGCCTTCCCTTTAGGCTTACACTGCTAAATTAGGGACGGCTAGCGCAGATAGCCCTCGAGTAGCTTTGTGCGAAATGAAAACACAAAACAAACAAACAAACAAACAAACTATAAAGATGCAAAACAGAGGCGGTAAATTTTGCTTGAAGGGAAAGACCCACAAAGTACGTACAAGGCTCAATCCAGTCTGTTGAGTTCAATCGGTTCTTGTTTTTTTTACTGACTTCTATTTGTCTATGCAGAACAAAATAAGCTGACTTACATCTATCACAAACTACTGGTTTAGTTGTATATCTCACTTGTAACTGATTTACTGAAGTTTAGTTTCTTAAGGAAAGAAAACTATTTTGCAGGTTAAATCATTGAAGACAACAATGTGTTAACTTCAGATATCTATATCAATATATAACGTAGTAGATATAACGTTTCGAACAATGCCAATCTAACTGATTACTAAATCCGTAAACGAAAAAGTTCTACATGGAAGGTTTCGTGACAATATAAGAAATAAACACGTATAACAATCTTTGCAAATGCTTGAAACAATATGACAAAGAATTATATATAATTTACCTCGAGTAACAAGGGAAAATTATGTAAATTCATAATTAATAAAAGGTTATCTTAAGTCATACATAGTTGCTTCCCTTATAAAAAACACTAGAAAAGTCTCTTAAAATAATAAAATACAAAATGTTGAACCACAAATCTGCATTTATCTCTTTCTTATGGACCCAACAAAATTTCGGGGTGTGAAATAGTGTGTTAGATTTATGATATTTGCAAACAATATTGATACACACAATTACAATTACACACAAGATACAATTCTCTTTCTTAATGCACATATATTTTTTTATAAACAAACAACAACACAATTCATAATAATGGTTTATAAGCAAGAGTTGTACAAACGTACAAAGAATATCAAGTCTTTTATCTGGTCTGGAACCAAATATTTTATCGACGGTTCACGATAAACGAATTAATTCTGGTTTGATAAACTAGCTAGCTAGTTATACTTGGCTGACCACAAGCTGTTTACAAGATTAATTTTCTACGACAAAGATATCTAATACCCTCCCAAGAGATAGTAACGTTCGAAGTTATTCCACAAAGTTGTCGAAAGTTCAGTTAACAACAATATAAAATATATATATTCGAGAATCTTCTGAAAATTTAGGGAACAGACGGGACTTTTACAATATACATTTAACAAAATAAGTTACATGTTTTTATAAGTATATATTTAACTGAAAAGATAAGATCGATATTAAAATAAATATATATACAACTAAATCCGTTAGAATTTGTACGTGTGTGAATATATATATATATGTATCTATGTAACTTTCTAATCCACTATCACATAGTTTCAAGAGTTTTTTTAACATTGTTATACATAGCCCTAAACATTGTATCCACAACAGTACATTTTAATATATATTGTTGTAACTACAGAATTCTCATTTTCAATGGCTTAGCCTGCGATATATTTATTTTCTTTTTTTAACCAACAAAAACAAATAACCTCTTAAAGAGTTGTTACGTGATTAAAAATTATTAGCCTAATGTGTTATGTTAGAAAATATTATTATAACATAAAATATTCCAGCATTTCTTAATAAGGGTGTCACATTAGTCAACGTTATTTGGTAGTCTTTATGTTATTGGTATGGTCCTAAATCTCATATCGCAGTTCTTATCTTAGTGCACTGATACATATAAAATCATGGATTTTCATTTGTATTCTTTTCTATATTTCGCATCTTTAATTACTTTCAAAGTTTCCTGATCTAATTATTTTCCATCTTTGCCACAATTTGAAGTTATTTTTATATCTCACAATAACCAGTTCCTTCCGCATTTGAAAGCAAACTTCTACACACCAAATAACGTTTTTCTTCAAGTCTATGTCTCTTCTTTTTAAAAGGAAGACTCAACACGATATGTTTACGTAATAGTCATTATGCATCAGAGACTCGAACAAAACAACCGCCAGTGAAGTCTACCGAACACAGTTTTTGTAACCCACACTTACTTCAAGAGAGAATGTTTTAGAAAGAAATGTGTTCGCCTTTGATGATGTTTATCGATCACATTGTACGAGAACCTAGCATCCTTCAGAAAAGCCTTTTGTGTAGAGGTCGACAGATGGAAATGAACGGTTCTCAAGTGTACGTGTACTTTGAATAACCTTTCATATTTCCGAGTTTTAAATGGACGAAACTAACTACTGCATATTGCTAGGTCAAATTCCATCGAAAAATATATTTCACTAATGTTTTCTCTTTGCTTTTGTTTGTTTATTGTTAGCACAAAACTAGAAGACTATTTCTGCTTATCCCAGCTGCGGGTATCAAAACGCAATTTCTAGCGTTATAACTCTACAGGTTTACTGCTGAGCCAACTGGTGGCTTTCGTTGATGATAAAACATCGCTAAGTACGTTTCTACATCAATATATGTAATGTATATATATATATATACATATACAAGAAAGTACAACGTATTTCGTATAAAAGTTAAGGAAAATAAATGGTATGTAATTAATGTTAATCAAGTACGTAAATGAGGAAATGTTCTTTAGACTCTGTTATTGTTTCACGTGACGTTTAAATACAAAACGAAAGGAAAGAATAAACAGCGAAACACCAGGAACTATTTTCTTTTGAAATCAACAATTATGAGCTACAAACACCATTAGTTTTACCCATATATATAAACATACACATACGTGTATAGTAAATTTCCAGCGGTTGTACGGTATAATCATTCATATTGTACTACCTATCTTCTGTGTTCGCTTTTGTTAGAAAAATACGTTTCGTATAAGTTGAGTTCTTGAAAATGCAACCAACTGTATTTTACTTCAGGTTTTGTAGAACAAAGCATCTTCGTTTATAACAAGCTAAAGGCGTATATATCACAAATGAAAAAGTTCGATACAGTATAAACATACATCCTAAACTAAATTGTTCGATATATGAAACTTGAAGCTAAGTCGAATCTATTCTAATAAGATATTTCAAGATTTAAACTCAGTTGATTCTATTTAGCGAGAAGTATTTAATCTAACATAACTAAAAAACGCTCCACGCTAGTCCAGCGGTATGTCTCCGGATGTACAACGCTGAAATCAGGGGTTCGATTTCCCTCGGTGGGCTGAGAAATTGTCATCTAGATTGGGGGTTGTGCAGTAGGCTAACAATCTACTCACGTAAAAACCGGCCTGTTACACAAACCGCAGTGATTGCGGCCCAATGTTCCTTCAGGAATTGAGTGGCATATGATGATGATAACTAAATAATCTTTAGAAATATTAATATGAAATGTTGCTTTTATACAGTTAGTTCATAACCTTTTAGCTATCTCAACCACACATAAAATATCCATAAACGTTACCTACGGAAAACGAGAACTGGTTGTCCAATTTGAAGAGTTTTAAAAAACCTAGAGTGCGTATTGTCATATTCCAACTTTTATATGAAACTTAGATTCTTCGAAATAAAACTTTATGTCTGTTCTGACGTGACAAATGCTGACAATAAATTTTACCATAAAAACTTTACGAATATTTATTTGTTTGTTTTGGAATTTCACACAAAGCTACTCAAGGGCTATCTGTGCTAGCCGTCCCTAATTTAGCAGTGTAAGACTAGAGGGAAGGCAGCTAGTCATCACCATCCACCGCCAACTCTTGGGCTACTTTTTTACCAACGAATAGTGGGATTGACCGTCACATTATACGCCCCCACGGCTGGGAGGGCGAGCATGTTTAGCGCGACGCGGGCACGAACCCGCGATCCTCAGATTACGAGTCGCACGCCTTACGCGCTTGGCCATGCCAGGCCACGAATATTTAACAAACAATGATAGTGTTGTGAGATATTTCTACTATGCTGTATGTGGAGCTATGAATTTGTAAATACATTTTATATATTTAATAACGTATTTCTAAGTAATCAGTAACACACACACAGATATATATATACGTCCTAAATATGTAATGTGTGGTATAATACATCTGAAACCAAGAAACCTTGATTTGTCATATACATACGCACTAAATACGTAATGTATATTCTGGTATATCCGAAACCACGAAATCTTTCTGTCACAACAATGTATACGCACTAATTATGTAATGTGTATTCGGAACAATAAAATTTTGATTTGTTATATATATACGCATTAAGTACGTAATACCCATTGTGGAATATTTGAAACCAAGAAATATTTACCTCTCAGCTATCAGAATTTTTTTAATGTTCTATCCAAGCGTTTCTTATGCCTAGAGGAGGATTCTAAATCATCCGTTTAACACATTTGGTTTGTAAGTACAGGACGCCTGTAACAATACATATTACACCATGTTACTCACAGCCACCAAACCCAAACCCGTAGACTAGGAGATTTAAACGTGCAAACAGATAGGCACATGGGATGCTCATTTCCAGATTTTACCACCTGGGGACAACACTTATATGACATTACATATGACGTAAAATATTCCGTATTTAATCTGGCAGAGCTGTAAAATGTTTTAGTTTGTACGTAAAGTTATCTGTTGATCCCGTAACAGTTGTAAAGTGCTTCGGTAGCAATAAATATAACGCATGGACAGCCATGCCTGCCTTTAGTCATGACAGAGATATTCCTCAACGCCCGTATAGCGCAAATGTGTTGAGAAATTTTAGTCACAAATCTTGAAGCTAGAATCTGCCTCATTAAGGGTGCCAAGTTATACTTGTTCAAGTTGTTGCAAAAATTCAACAAGCGTCATCGAAAGAGACCACTGCCCATGAATAATACGCGAGTCATCATCTTGCCAAGTAAAACAGGGAAGTGGTTGAATTTTGCCTTTGAATTCATTGCACGTGTTCAAGTGGATGATGTCTGTACTTTTCTCAACATGTTGTTGGAGTGGCAAAGACCACGGTCGTAAAAGGCCACTCGCAATTGCTTCATCTGGAGGGAAATTAATCGGTATTCATTCGTTTTCTGAAGATGATTCTGTCAGTTGGTTTCACCACCAGTTTCACCAGCCTTTTCTTCTTTTTCTCAGACTATCAAATTATTTACAAACTCTTACAGTCAACTGAGCTCGTTCTAAACAAGTATTACCTAAAACGGTGTCACCGTACTTACACGAGATGGGCATTTACATGGACGTCATGTTCATGCAAAAGGGTACTACGTCACATGTTATCAATGCAATGAAAAACTATTGGACAAATCACCCAGTGGGAGGTTCTCGCCAAGATTAGGAACCACATTTTCAGATGTCAATCCTTGTAATGTCCATTTATAGCTATCCGAAAGTGAGGAATGCCACGAAACCACGTTCACCTCAAAAACAGCATTCAGCGCAACAATCTTCCTACCCTCAGAAGTCAGTTGCGTGTATGCTGTGCGTTGTCTGGTCGAATTTGGAATTTGTTGAGAATTTCAAAAGACATTGTGAGAAATTTTCCTAATGAATTAAACGAGTTGATCTAAAATGTTAAAAGTTGTAGTGTCAATTAACTTATCGTGTGTTTTTTTTAACTGCTTTCTGTTACAGTTACACGTAGATTTTAAGAAAAAGTTATTTTAAACATTGGGTTAGTCATGGCGTTCGCAGCGTACGGTAACATCCATATACTGCAGTATGTGCAAGCGTTGTGAATGTTCTATACATTGAATAGTGTGACAAAATACTTTCGTTTCATTGGTCTCATGTCACACTATTCAATGTTTCATACCTCTATAGTTCTATTGCAAAATAACGCTAAGGTTTGTTTAATTACGTTTACACACATTTTTTTTTTTAATTTCGCGCAAAGCTACTCGAGAGCTATCTGCGCTAGCTGTCCCTAATTTAGCTGTGTAAGACTAGAGGGAAGGGGCAGCTGGTCATCACCACCCACCGCCAACTCTTGGGCTACTCTTTTACCAACGAATAGTGGGATTGACCGCCACATTATAACGATCCCACGGCTCATAGGGCGATCATGTTTTGGTGCGACCGGGATTCGAACCCACCACCCTCGAGTTACGACTCGTATGCTTTAACACGCTTAGCCATGCCGGGCCGCACATTTTGTTTCATATTTGTGTTGTTTCAAATACCCGAATTTTAATTTCGGCACAAACTACTTTGTTACATCAAATAGTTTCTATCACTCACTTTATATTTCGTTCTTTGATGAGTCAGAGTTTCAGGAATTAATATGTCAGATATTCGGGGTTCGATTCTTCGCGGTGGACAGGTCTCAGACAGCCCATAGTGTAGCTTTTCGGTAGCCATGCACGCTGTGTTTTTAGTTTTGAAGATAAAATAATTTATTTGGTCTAGAAAAACTGTTAAATCGAATCAGTTGGAAACTTCGACCAATAAAGCGGTTAATAAAATAAAACACAAATACTAGCCTCATAGAGGTTAGTGCGTGTTTAAGTGTTAAAATACGGGTTATTTTCAAGTCAAGTGATGAATACCTCCTCTCTTTACAATGAGTACCAGTGTGTGTGTGTTTTCTTTTAACAAAGCCACATCGGGCTATCTGCTAAGCCCACCAAATGGAATCGAACCCCCTGAATTTAGCGTTGGAAATCCGTAGATTTACCGCTGTACTAACGAAGGGCCTAAGTACTAGTCTATACGAAAACTAATTCAAATAATTTTTCCCATGGAATGTCCTAGTTGTCACAACGGCTTACAACGTTAAAATCCAGGTTAAGATACCCGTGGAGGGTACAACACAGTTCGTCCATTCCGCAGGTCTGTGTTTAAGTACATTCAGAAATTCATCTTTGCTGTAGTTGAATTTGTAATTCTTTAAGTGCAGAATATAATCCCACAACTGTACAGATCTACACAGCGTGTGAGATGAACAAATTTCTTCGCTTCGCTAATGTTTTCCCCTTAGACACGTGAAGGTAATAAACAAAAAAGATCGATAAAAACTCGATTTCCACGAAACCTAATACTGAAGAAAACCAGTAGAATTTGTGCCTTAGTTTTTTGGTGTTTTCTTTTTCGTGAAGAGAAACATATGGCATTCCGTGAATTGTCTTGTGATGGGTGATTACCAAATGGTGCTACAAAACACTTAAGCATTTTTCGAATAACATTCATGAAATTAGATTTATTATAACGATTATTTTACAAGAAAATGAAAGTGCATAACACTAATGGTTTTGTCTAATCTATTTCTTACAAATCACAAAACGAAATGAGTCATGTTTGGTGGCTTGTGGAAACTAAGTTAGATGAATTAAACAGCGCCACTTACACTTAAGTGTCTGTAATTATTGAGTTATGGGAAAATAAAAATTATAGATAACATCTAATAATGAGTACGTCGTTATCAATTTCTGTGAATATTGTTATATGAAAACATTGACGGCGCACCGAAGCAGTTTGTTAGTTTGTTTTTTACATTACAAATTTCATATTTTATATAGTAAAGAAGAAAACTAAAACAGTTAAGACGTTTCGATCCCTCTGAAGATTGATTTGGTTTGTTTTGAATTTCGCGCAAAGCCACTCGAGGGCTATCTGGGCTAGCCGTCCCTAATTTAGCAGGGTAAGACTAGAGGGAGGGCAGCTAGTCATCACCACCCACCGTCAACTCTTGGGCTGTTTTTTTTACTAACGAATAGTGGGATTGATCGTCACATTATGACGCCTCCACGGCTGGAAGGGCGAGCATGTTTGGTGTGACGGGGATTCGAACCCGCGACCCTCGGATCAAAAGTCGAGTAAATTAACCAACTGGCCATGTTAGGCCTTCTTGATTCAGTAGAAAATGTCATGTCTGCACCTCGCTTTCCCTTTTTCCTTATTGGTGAAATTTCATACAAAACTACAGGAGGGCTATCAGCGCTAGCTGCACCTAATTCAGCATTATAAGACTAGAGGGAAGGCAGCTGGTCATCACTACCCACCGCTAACACTTGACTTACTCTTTCACCAACGAGTAGAGGGATTGGCCGAACATGTACCACCCCCGTCTGAAAGAACACGCATATTTGGTGGGCGCGAACGAACCTCAGAATACGAAGGGCGCGTCCTAAACACCAGGCTAGGACAGGCCCTTTTCCCTTTAAAGGTACATTATTGCTTTTTTCTTCTGTCTCTCACTCGGTACTTCCAAAGTCCTTCCTTTCATTTAACTCCAATGTTTCTCAGTCCTTTCTCAAACTTACACCTGTTTCTCGTACATTGCATTACAGTAACAAACAAACTAAACGTAACAGTAATGTACTTTCATGGAACCGAAAGCACAATTATGTTTATCTGCTCTTCCCAACAGGGGCGCGCGGGAACTGTTGTTACCCTTCATGCACGCGCGTGAGAATAATTTGTTGCAATGACTATAATCGTGACTATTAACATTAGTTCGATTTTGTTTTCTTTTGATATATTTGTTTCTTTTGAATTACGTGCAAAAGTACATGATGGCTATTTGCGCGAGCCGTCCCTAATTTAGCAATCATCACCACTCATTGCCTAATATTCGGCTACTATTTTACTTGTTTGTTTGTTTGTTTTGGAATTTCGCACAAAGCTACTCGAGGGCTATCTGTGCTAGCCGTCCCTAATTTAGCAGTGTAAGACTAGAGGGAAGGCAGCTAGTCATCACCACCCACCGCCAACTCTTGGGCTACTCTTTTACCAACGAAAAGTGGGATTGACCGTAACATTATACACCCCCACGGCTGAGAGGGCGAGCATATTTAGCGCGACTCGGGCGCGAACCCGCGACCCTCGGATTACGAGTCGCACGCCTTACGCGCTTGGCCATGCCAGGCTTACTCTTTTACCAACATCACAATATAATGCCCCCGCGGCTCAAAGGGGAAACATGTTTCGTGTGACGGGAATTCGAACCAATGACCGTCAGATTACGAGTCCAACACTCTAAGCATTGGCCTGGCATGGCCAGGTGGGTTAAGGTGTTCGACTCGTAATATTAGGGTGGCGGGTTCGAATCCCGGTCGCACTAAACATGCTCGCCGTTTCAGCCGTGAGGGAGTTATAATGTGACGATCAATCCCACTATTCGTTGGTAAAAGAGTAGCCCAAGAGTTGGCGGTGGGTGGTGATGATTAGCTGCTTTCCTTCTAGTCTTACACTGCTAAATGACCCGGCATGGCCAGGTAGGTTAAGGCATTCGACTCGTAATCTGAGTGTTGCGGGTTCGAATCCCTGTCGCACCAAACATGCTCGCCCTTTCAGCCGTGGGGACATTATAATGTGACGGTCAATCCCACTATTCGTTGGTAAAAGAGTAGCCCAAGAGTTGGCGGTGGGTGGTGATGACTAGCTGCCTTCCCTCTAGTCTTACACTGCTAAATTAGGGACGGCTAGAACAGATAGCCTTCGCGGAACTTTGCGCGAAATTCAAAAACCAAACCAATCGAATCTCCGCCACACCAAACATGCTCGCCCTTTCAGCCGTGGGGGCGAGATAATGTGACGGTCATTCACACAATTTGTTGGTAAAAGAGTAGCCCAAGAGTTGGCGGTGGGTGGTGATGACTAGCTGCCTTCTCTCTAGTCTTACATTGCTAAATTAGGGACGGCTAGAACAGATAGCCCTCGAGTAGCTTTGTGCGAAAATTAAAAACAAATTCCTAAGCATTTGGCCATGCTGGGCCCTCTTTTGTCTGGTGGTAATAGCGTCAATGAGGCGAAGAAGCCAATAAGTTCTCTGAAGTAGAACAGAGATAGTCATGCATGCGTGAAGATGGGTTTACGAATTAATTTGTATTTTAAGTACATTTGAGGAAACGGTTTAATGGAAACCAAAATTGCATTGAATTGAACGGAAATGAGTTCAAAGCCCCTTTTCAATGGAGCGGACACCTTAAGATCCAATGCTCTTTTGAATTAAAATGTGGGAGATAACTTGAGTGCCTAGAGAAAACCCTGTTTCACAGGACGGACTTTGGAATTATAGCGCATCATAAGCCTAACCTTAAAAAATAGCCGTTAATCCGCTCAGTCCAGTTATTTTGTAATAAATTAGAATATTTACAGACGGACTAAAATTCGTCTGCTTTATCGCATCTTTAAATAACAACCAACGTCCTCTACATCTAAGTTCCTAACAGAAGTTGAACAGAATTCGAAATGAATAAGTGGGACTAATCGTGTTCATAATATAAGTGGTAGAGATAGATGACCTGAACTTTTCAAAAAGTGACCAAGGATATGCTCTTTCCATAACAAACTATAGTCTAGTAGTAAACTGTCCAATCATCTGGCTCTAGCACCGAAATAACTGTTTAATCCACCAACGAGATTCTCATAAGCATGAATGAAGCTGAACGGACAGTCGCTCTCTGGAACTGCGCTAAGTCTACGGATTTAGAACACTAAAATTAGGGGTTTAATTCCCCTTGGTGGACACAGGAGATAGCCCGGTGTTTGCTTTGCTATGAGAAAACACACAAATACACACTGAACGAACGTGTAGTTTCTCAACCAGAAACATTGTAAAGGCTGAATAACCCAACCATAAATATAAAATACACATACAAATTGTGTATTATGTATTGTTTATGTACATCATTTATACGCCGCAGTAATCATTTTCTTACCCATCGATCCAAATTCAAATTATTTGAAAACAATTAATGAGGGTCTGGCTGATGCTAGAAACATTGGGTTAACATCTTCACTGAAGCATGGTGGGTGACCAGTATAAATGTGGGCTGAATTTCTGTTCGAGGTCAATACAACGTTGATCAATTCTCATTTCTGACACGTGCAAGCAGACTCTAAACAATCATTTCACTCCCTTACGTAACAGATCAAATACAGACCAATGATCCATCAAAAAGGATAATGAACAATACCTGGAAAGAAAGCTGAAGGGTCACTTCAGAAAGGTCAAAATTCAAGGTTAGGCTACACAACTTCTAGACCTGAATATTATTATGGATATTTAAGCTAACGTGAAGTCAAACAACAACTAAAGGACTTGTTGACGGACAATGGATTTTTCTTATTTTTAATTTTAAACTACTGGGCTTCTTTTTACGTTTGTTCGTTTCTTTAATTTCGCGCAAAGCTACTCGAGGGCTATCTGTGCTAGCCGTTCCTAATTTAGCAGTGTAAGACTAGAGGGAAGGCAGCTAGTCATCACCACCCACCGCCAACTCTTGGGCTACTCTTTTACCAACGAATAGTGGGATTGACCGTTACAATATAACGCCCCACCCCGGCTGAAAGGGCGAGCATGTTTGGCGCGACGGAGATGCCAACCCGAAACCCTCAGATTACGAGTCGCACGCCTTAACACGCTTGGCCATGCCGGGTCTTCTTTTTTACGAACCCTGAATAAAAGTGAGAACATTCGTGACAACAAGAAACCCACTTGAAGTAAAAATGTATCATTAAGTATTACAACTTTAATTAAAATAAATGACAGAACAACGTTTCGACCTCCTTAAGTGATTTTCAGGTTAACAAAGAGAGTTAAGACATTATGGAATTTAAACAGATAACACAGTACACAAAGAAATACTATAGACAAAATAAATGACAGAACAACGTTTCGACCTCCTTAAGTGATTTTCAGGTTAACAAAGAGAGTTCAGACATTATGGAATTTAAACAGATAACACAGTACACAAAGAAATACTATAGACTTACATTTCTCGTATAATCGCCGTGGTTAGTTAACCTGAAGATGACCTAAGAAGGTCGAAACGTTGTTTTGCACTTTATTTTAATTAATGTGCTACTATGCATACCAACCATTTTGAGAATACAAAGTGAGAACGTGTTTTATGACGGGTTTCGAACCCGCAAGTTGCGAGGGGAGCGCTATAACCATAAAGTTATTCTAGGCCTAACGACATCAATTCCTATGAAACATCGTGTGATAATACTGGAACATTTACATTCTTAATATGATATTAATTCCCCACTATTTTATAAGTAACTGCCGGACATAGCACGTTTATATAAACAGAAATAAATACGACCTCAGAAATGTTTATCTTGAAATGTTGATTCATACCAGGAAATTCTTCTAAAGCAAATAGTATGTCAGTGTCGTGATATGTTCTACATATGTATATATAGAATATTAACAGGAAATTCAAATATCTGACAAAGAGTATTTTGTTATAAACAAAAATAAGTCCAAACAAAAAAAAAAGTACACGCTAATTGAAAGTATCCCCTGGGTACAGGCAATAATGTGGTATATAAAATTTATTCTAATATTAGGAGGTGACAAATTAATAAAATTATCGGTTGTCTCATTATAATTAATGTTTCTAATACTCAAGAATTAAACGAAAATATTTTATTATATCGGTTTGGAGTATTTTCAACAGTGTAGGTATAACATCTCGCTCTTATGTAAATCAGTGCAAGTTTTTTATTGTCTGTTGGTTGCAAAGATAAACCCATTAACACATTTGAGAACTGACAATTAAGCTGTTAGAAATTATTAATTATAACCCTACAGAATGTTTTAATTAACAGAAAGTGAACGTCAGAGCTCCATAAAACTGTCCGTAACCTCACAGTTTCGTAGAAGAACCGCATGGTGTTCCGAAACGTCGTCAACACATGGCATTCAAGAGAAAATACAGATAACAAAAGCTTTCATGATTACGCTTCACTCTTACCAACTTCGTCTCTCGAAAAACATAAAGTTAGCTTATAGCTTTTGGAGATAATTAAATTTCTTGAAGGAACTGATATCTTTCATTGAGATAAATTTATCACTCCATTAACGCTTTTTCCCTCATCATTTAATCCAAAGCAATGCCCGAGGTCTTAGCTACTTATTTCAGTATTCGGTTTATGGCACACATTTTACGATCCTTCGATTGAGGTATAGAAAACATGCATTATCTTAGCTTAAACCAAACCAAAATGTAAGACATTTTTGTTTCTTTCGGGATTTCGTAAAAACGACAGAAGGGTTACGTATACCGCATGTCCCTAGTTTTTATTGTTTATTTGTTTTTTGGATTTGCGCAAAGCTACACGAGAGCTATCTGCGCTAGCCGTTCATAATCTAGCAATGTAAGACTATAGAAAGAACAGCTAGTCATCATCATCCACCGCCAACTCTTGAGGTACCCTTTTACTAACGAATAGTGGGATTGATCGTGAATTTATAACGCTCCCACGGCTGAAAGGGCGAGCATGTTTGGTGTGACGGGGATTCGAGCCTGCGACTCTCAGCTTTCGAGTCGAGCGCTCTAACCCTAATTTTGAACTGATAAGACTTGAGGGAAGGCAGTTAGTATACGTAACAGGTCAAAGAATATGAACCTTTGGACCCATAGTCCAGCACAATTAACTAGCCACTGGTCCACGCCGCCCATATACGAAACTCATATTAAATTTTGATGTGGAATTTTATCAGGTGTTTTACTTTGTCTCAAAAATATAAGCAAACACATCTCCAAGACATCTCTATTCAAGATACGGGTACTTCCGGTATCGATAGTAACTAATGTTTAATATCACATATAAGGTACGGATATTACTAGTATTTAGAGTAAATAATGCTGAGTATTATACTGAAGGCACTGTCACTATTGATATAACGATAAAAATGTGCGTTTGTAAGAATGTATTGAACTTAAAAGTGTTAAATTCATTAATTTTTTTTGAGTTTCTAGCAAAAGAGATGGTTTCCAATTCCGACCAGACAAAAAGACAATAAACCAATTTATTTTGTTATTTCTTTCACTCAAAAGCTCCACAATAGCTTTCTACATTGTGCCCAGTGCAGGGATTGAACATCGAGTTTTAGCGTTATAACCTCTCAAGCTTAGGGCTAAAACAACGATAAGCAGTAAATCTACAAGATGCACACTTTTCTCGGATGGTTTCTGTTTTTTCCTGAGTTCTTAAATTATAGAAAATTTAAAAAATAACCCAGGTGGATCAAGGAGTTCGACTCGTAATCTGAGGGTCGCGAGTTCGAATCCCGGTAGCACCAAAACATGCTCGCCCTTTTAGCCGTGGGGGCGTTGTAATGTGTCGGTCAATCCCACTATTCGTTGGTAAAAGAGTTGTCAAGAGTTGACGGTGGGTGGTGATGACTAGCTGCCGTCCCTAATTTAGCAGTGTAAGACTAGAGGAAAGGCAGCTAGTCATCACCACCCACCGTCAACTCTTGACAACAGATAGCCCTTGAGTAGCTTTGTGCGAAATTCAAAACAAACAAACAATCAAATATAGACTATAGTTACATTCAGAAAATGTCGTTACTATTCAGAATGTAATTTATATTAACATCTATTGCTTAATGATTTACTCTTTCCGTTTATTAAATGATTGGTAGAGCTCATGTGTCCTGCTATTCCATCCACGTATACCAAACATGTGAGAACTGAGAAGATAATTTATAAGTCTGGTAGATAAAGTCGCTGATTTCACTCCAGATATGATTTCTTTAGAAAGGTATCCATTGATCCAAGCAAATTCACAAGAAAACATCTACCGATCCAAATATATTCACAGGAAGACATCCACTTATCCAAATAAATTCTCAGAAAGACATCCACTTATCCAAATGAACACACAGGAAGACATCCACTGGTCCCAATAAATTCTCGTAAAGATATCCACTAACCCAAAACAATTTACAAGAAGACATCCACTGATCCAAATAAATTCACAGGAAAACATCCACTGATCCAAAGGAATCAGAGATAACAAACTCCTTCAGACGATGTCACTGTGGAATTGAAATTTAATACACATGCATAAGAGTAAGATATAGGTTTATTGTGTTACTACAAGTTTATTGTGTTATTACAAGTTTACTGTGTTATTTCACTTTAGTCAAAACAACTTTGCTGTAACCTAGACTTTGTTCATCTTTAACCCTGGATTTTAATCTTACCCTTTTTACAAGCAATGCCACTTGTACAAATAAGTAATTTAACAACGAATAAACATTTTAAAAATCTATTTAAAATAATTGTTTTGTTATCGATATTTTCAGTACGTTATAGAAAACATTACTTGTAGTTCTATTGTTATTTGTATTACTGCTTCAAGATAGATCTTATAACGGGAAGCTAGCAAACCCGAAATAAATTAAGTTACAAGTCAATTATTTGATTGGCTGTCATTCGTCAGACTCTTGAAATTTTATATCTGATTACCTCACTGATCAGTTCATTGTATTATGATGCTCAATAGTTGGACACAATTTTAGACGTTGACGCTTTTAAACAATATAAGTGTAGTGAAGTACGTGTTTATTTTGTTCTATTGCGCCAGTCTTAACCTGTCAATTTCTTTCTAACTTTGCGCAAAGCCACTCTAGGGTTATCTGTGCTAGCCATCTTTAATTTAACAGTGTAAAATTAGAGGGAAAGCAGCTAGTCATCACCATTCACTGCCAACTCTTGAGCTACTCTTTCACCAGTGAAAAGTGGGATTGACCTTGACTTTATAACGTCCCACACCCAAAAGGGCGAGCATGTTGGTTGTGACGGGGATTCGAACACGCGACCCTCATGTTACGAGTCGAAAGCCTTATCCACCTGGCCATGCTGGGCCCTAGTCTTAACCTAAGCCTACATTCTCATTTTGTGAAAATGGTTACTGACGAACAACAACAATGAAAAGATAGCTGGGCCCTAGTTTTAACCTAAGCCTACATTCTTATTTTGTGAAAATGGTTACTGACGAACAACAACAATGAAAAGATAGCTGGGTCCTAGTCTTAACCTAAGCCTACATTCTTATTTTGTGAAAATGATTACTGACGAACATCAACAACAACGAAAAAAATAGAAATAAAGAATGTGCATTTTACTATGGCACACACAGTAAACTACCTCCATTGTTCCTAGTGCAACGCATCGTCTACCAAAATTCTATAAACGTTGTGTGTCTTTAGAGATCACTGAGAGACTCCGACTTGTTGAAAAAAATATCACCTTAGTATCTGTGACGTTTCAATGTGCGAATGGTTTCTATTGAAGTTGCTCTACCAAAGACTATTGTGTTTAAATTTAAAACCGTGCCTCAACCTTCGAGCATACTAACGCCCAGTCCGAACGGCAGCTATTCAAAGAAAGCTATGTGGGTAAACTCGCAACGAGCGCCATTTTTCCCTAGTGAATGTAACACGAAACGCGTTGCTCAATTGCATTATCAAGTCAGATGAGAATACACTTTGTCTGTACTGAATAGTCAACACTGATAATTGTAAAAAGCGAGGGAAATGGAAACACTCGGGTAAAAACAAACTCTAGGTGGTGTGCTGTTCTAATGGGAAAAGTACAAGTTCTCTGCTTCGTTCAAGAAACAAACAATTCACTTTACTTAATTACCTGAACTTGTTCAGGAGATTTGTCTTGAAAACTGATAACGTAGTGACACCTGGTTATTTCAACAAGACAGAGCGGCACCTGCCATTACCGTTGGAACAGGTGTGTTTGTTTGTTTTTATCTTATAGCAAAGTCACAGCGGCTTATCTGCTGTGCCCATCGAAGGGAATCGAACCCCTGATTTTAGCTGTACTAGCGGGGGGCTCCGTTGGAACGGATCTGTTACTCTAGTGCTACGGAATTTAAATATACAACTGGAGATACTTTGACGCTGGAGATAGTTAAAGTCTGGAGCCTTTAAACCTAACACCACTGAATGAAAATAAACTAAATTATTTGTAAATGTGTTTTAAAATGTTGCCTCTTTATAAGTTTTAAAAACTCCGGAAAAGGGATTAAAACTGTATTTAGAAACAAATCTTCTCCAAAATATCCCGTGTGATAAACTAGCTTTGCTTGTTTGTTTGTTTGTTTTGAATTTCGCACAAAGCTACTCGAGGGCTATCTGTGCTAGCCGTCCCTAATTTTGTAGTGTAAGACTAGAGGGAAGGCAGCTAGTCATCACCACCCACCGCCAACTCTTGGGCTACTCTTTTACCAACGAATAGTGGGAATGACCGTCACATTATAACGCCCCCACGGCTGGGAGGGCGAGCATGTTTGGCGCGACAGGGATGCGAACCCGCGACCCTCAGATTACGAGTCGCACGCCTTAACACGATTGGCCATGCCGGGTCACTAGCTTTGCAAAGTTATAGTATGAGACAATGTGTACTGTTTAAGGGTTAAGTTGTTTGTCAGTGCCATAATGAGACGCGCTTGGAGCAACTTGATTTCTGCCTACATATGATAGTGATATGTAATAGGTTTGAGTGTAATGCGGTGAGCAGAGTTGAAATGTTAAATCGTTTTTTTAATATATACATAAAATACCAATACCATCTTTTGATCTATTGTCACCAAATGTTTAAAATATTCTTTATATCTTGATTGTCGGTCTAATTTTAACAACTGTAAAACAAACAAAGCGGTGACACTATTATTTTCTTTCCTTTAGTGCTTGTTTGTTTCTTTAATTTCGCGCAAAGCTACTCGAGGGCTATCTGCGCTAGCCGTCCCTAATTTAGCAGTGTAAGACTAGAGGGAAGGCAGCTAGTCATCACCACCCACCGCCAACTCTTGGGCTACTCTTTTACCATCGAATAGTGGGATTGACTGTCACATTATAACAACCCTACGGCTGAAAGGACGAGCACGTTTGGTGTGACAGGGATTCGAACCAGCGACCCTCCGATTAGAAGTTGAGTGCCTTATCCACCTGGCCATGCCGGGGCCTTTTCTCTACTGAACTTTGTTCGGTAAATTCCAAAATAATTTTGAGTAAACCTTTTCACTTTCAAAATCCCCCACTCTGCATCAATCCACTTTTAATCACCATGTATGAAGTAATTTCTTCGCTTGATATTTGTGCTGTAAATGCATTGAAATAAATGTTCCTCATCTGAATATAATTTACGTGTTCCAGCGAGCCATTCTTTATAAAACATATGTCACATTGTTACGCGAAAATCCACCGAATACAAGGATGTGAAGTGCTTAGTTAATTAATCTGACAAAAATTCTTTTTCGTTAAGAATCCAGTGTGCATGGACCTTTTGAGTTTGTACCACATTAGAACCAGAACTGGGGACTTTCAAATACGACTTCAAGAACGACAATTAATCACCCGAGTAGCTGAGTGCGTGATTTTCAAAATTATAAATTTTTATCCAACTTTACGTAATTCATATTACATATGATTTAACTGATATTTGATGAAAATTGTATATTGATCAATCGAGTATCAAAATGAAACGAGATTTTGTGCTGTTATAATTAAACACATTTGTTATTGAACTACTTGTGATGAGGCGTGATTTTATTTAGTATATACATCAAAATATTAAATAAATTAGGCTTAGAAAAAAACAACAGCTTGTAAGCTCAGTTTCCATATTCAATTTTGTTTTCTGTCCATTACAAGTTTTCATTAATATTCCAGTTTTCTGGAACTACCAAATGAGAGAGGTTATTGACTTATTACTAAATGAAAAAAACTGGAGTGATGTTCATTTAATTTCGAGTACAGCTAGAAGGCATATATCAATAGATCTGAGAGTAGCGTTCTAAAGTTAAGCCTTTTTTGTCTCTCATCAAGTAGTAGCCAATTAACACAAGTATCGGTGGTTCACAAAATAAGTTTGTATTTATCCTCTTTCAGTATTGGCATTAGGTGTTTATTAACACAAGAATCGTGTTTGTATTTATCCGCCTTCAATATTGGCGTCAGGTGTTTATTTTAAGTCATGACTTCACCTAATGTTTTAATGTATTTTGTTTGTTACAGAACATCTAAACAAATTGAGATAAATTTTGTTATGATTGGTTGGAACTAACCACAAAGCTACACAATGGGTTATCTGTGTTCTGCGCGTCACGGGTATCGAAACCTGGATTTTAGTAGTGTGAGTCCGCAGAATAACCGTTATGTATATTTTCATTAGGTGGTCAACAAACTTTTGTTCAAGGCTGTTAAGGTACACACAAACAATGTTGTACATCACTCACGGTGAGTTATGACAAAAATGCTTTCTGCGCATCCTCCTCAACCCTAAAAATTTTATTTCCAGAACACCTTTCCATTTAGACACATTAACTTATATTAGTTCCAGAATGTTCCCTCCCATAGTTAAACGTGTTTTATTTGAGCGTTCAAGTATGCTAAAAGTAACAAATTGTTATTATCTTTACTCAACAAAGAGATTTCTAAGTATACAAAAGATCGTCGCAGAGTCCGTGAAGTATACCACAAACTAGCCCGAGAGGTATTTTGTAGCTGAGTGTTACTAAGCTATTATAGCTGTTGTATACACAAGAAACAGTGTACAAGACACAATAGTGAAAACTATTGGTGCTGACTACCACCAAAAGTGACGGTGAATCGTAACGGTCGATTTTGTAATTTAGTTTATGTTTTGTTTTTTAATATCGCGCAAAGCTAGTCGAGAGCTATCTGCGCTAGCCGTCCCTAATTTAGCAGTGTAAGATTAGAGAGAAGGCAGCTAGTCATCACCATCCACCGCCAACTCTTGTGTTACTCTTTTACCAACGAATAGTGGGATTGACAGTCACATTATAACGCCCTCACGGCTGAAAGGGCGAGCATGTTTGGTGCGATCGGGATTCGAACCCGCAACCCTCGGATTACGAGTCGAACGCCTTAACACGCTTGGCCATGCCGGGCGTCGCTTGTTAGACACATTAGGATTTCAATGTGTAATTTTTTTTTTAGTTATAAAATATTTTATATAACTTATGATCAAATATTACTAATACAGCTAATATAAAAACGTAAAGTTAAATTGAGCGACTATCAGTTATTATCCTCATTAATAAAAACTTCCCAATAAAAATACAACAAAACAAAGACAGTATAATAACGTGTCAACCGCACGATACACGTTATTTCGCAATAATTGCCATAGCTAACTTGCGTATGTGCTCGTTCAGGTCTCGAGACAAGAAGAATAGAACACCTATAAAGGCTTTCGGAAGTTTTAATAATATTTCGATTTCCTTCACTACTTGTATTAAATCCGCTAACTTCTCCACGTTTTCCATGTTCATGGCCACTACGTTTTGTTGTTGTTGTTCTTTCATATTTGAAATCGATTATCGAGATTATATTTACATATTTAGGATATTTCCACCCTAACAACAAGGGAAAGAGTTGTAAGAATTGAACGTCTCTCAAGCATCAACGTCGCAACTTTAGGGGTTTTATCTGAGTCAATATTGGAAGGTTTATTATTATATACGTAATTTAAGCCGAGACATCTGCAGTATTCTGTCCAGTAAACTAATCATTTATGTGTTACTTCAACGTCAATAATGAGTTACAGTGATGACGCGTGACTTAGGGAGAAATTAGGTTCTTTTCTGACAAACAACTAGAACTTTCTGTTTTGTTTCTGTCATGTCCCACCTCCCTATTGCTAACAATGTATCGTTCTAGTGAAGCTAACGCATGAAGTACGCGAATAAAATACTTCTTTAGTTTTTTATTTCTTTGTTTTCATATTAAAGATGAATTAGTTTCTGAATTTGTAACGTATATTTAATAATCATACATTAAGTTTTATAAAGGATTTTAAAGGTTGTTTGTTTGTTTTGAATTTCGCACAAAGCTACACGAGGGCTATCTGGGCTAGCCGTCCCTATTTTAGCAGTGTAAGACTTGAGGGAAGGCAGCTAGTCATCACTACCCACCGCCAACTCTTGGACTACTCTTTTACCAACGAATAGTGGGATTGACCGTCACATTATAACGCCCCCACGGCTGAAAGGGCGAGCATGTTTGGTGCAAATTTTAAGGAATAACATGTTCATTTCCCTACGTTTTCGCGTTTTAAAATCAGTTTGAATAAATTTAAAAAGAGCGTCCCATTAAGTTCTGTTTTCATGTTTAAAGAACAGTTTGAACAAATGCAGCCTCGTAATTGGCACCTCTTTATCGTGCTGGAAGACAAATATTTTCATGCAGTTGTTGTTTGCTGTATCTTATAAAATCCTATTTGAGAACTATCTGTGGTAGTTGTCCATGATTTTGAAACGATAGACTCACCATCAACTCGTGGGCTGCTCTAACCAGTAGATGTGATCTGACTGTCTTGTTTATAATGCACTTCCGGTCCCAAGATGCAGAGCGCGATGGTAAAGGAGCGGAAATCGTAGAAGGTGGGGTTCATAGTTAGACACGCTAATCACTGAACCACACCCAGTCCATGTAAAGAAAACATACTGGGAATCTCTACTGTTAATTTCGAACATCTCAATATGTCCATGCACCTGATGTCGTACCTAGCGCCATCATACATTTTCAATGATAATTAAAATGGGTAAAATATTTAAATTATTTTTTTTATTGTAGAGCTGACTACTGAAATACATGTCACGATATCTTAAGAACATTTGTAAATTAGAGAATCTTTATTACCGTATTATTTGTCATTTTTATAGATTTAGCAGAAAGTTAAAGTTGTTTCGAAAACATATGAGTAACTACAAACGGAAGCTTATTGAATTTCTTCTAAAATTATAAATTTCCGGATGAAGTACATTTGAACTGTTCTCTTATGAAACAAAAAGTCAAACCATTAGTCATTTTCAACCTCATACAGAGTTTTCTCAAACAACCTATAGCCAACGTTTTATGTGTTATGTTCTTATGTGCCAGAAACGAAAATTATTAAGATGAATTAATTCCGGTTCGAGGGTTTCCATCCCAATAATTGTATTTTCTCAAGAAGGCAGAAAAGTAACACGTGGTTTTCAATGAAGAAAATAAAAATGGATGACTGAGAAAATATTTCACAGGTTTGTTTGCATATTGTAGCCCAGAAATACACTCGATTTCATAGAATACGAAATCTGACAATGTGTACTGATAAGTAATTTCCGCTTTGCTCATAAAAACAAAACTGAAACCACACAAATTGAAGCGGTTCTATAAGCCTCGTTTTAGAGTTATGTATACTTGATACCAACATCATCTCTCAGATATATTGATATCTCTTATAGACAAAGGAATTTTGGACACAGCTGATATAAGTTTTCTTTAAAAAAAACAATGCTTATCTACTTCAATATGTATTTCTTTTAATTATGCAATGGATTCATTTGGCTAAGAAAACAACTGATTAATACTGGTTTTCAAACATTTCAAAACAGAGATTTTTTTGTCACAATGCAAAAATTCAATAAGTACTACGAAGAAGCTGTGATTACGGGTGTAACCAGAAGAAATTCGATTACACGATTGCTTTCTTTGTTTGATATTAAGGCTATTATTGAATGAAGTAGTGGTATTCATGCACTATTTATTAGGTCGGATATATCTCTCTGAATAATGTTGTAACGTAACTTTGTGCTATTTTAAAATTTAGATTTAAAGCTGTGAATAAACATGGGATAATTCACCATCTGGAATAGAAAGATAAGAAAATACAAGACATTATATTGAATAAAACTTACGTTTGTTTCTTTAATCTTTAGTAAAAATATAGTTTAGATACGATCTATCTTCATTTCTAATGCGTAATACAGAATTAACACAAATTATTGAAATCTTAGCATTTATCAAAACTAGCAACTGTAAAATTCAGTGAGCCCTTGAATGATTTGTTGTTTTGAATTAAGCACAAAGCGACACAATGGGCTATATGTGCTCTGCCCACAACGGGTATCGAAACCCGGTTTTTAGCGTTGTAAGTCCGAAGATATAACGCTGAGCCACTGGGGGGTCGCCCTTGAAGAAACATATCCCTCGAGAAAATATTAGTATTTAATAAATATTCTAGTAGGAGATCGTTTTTATATATATGTATATAATAAATTATTTTATAATGAGTTCTACAGTCTACTATAATTGTTCCCCAGCGAGAAAGCGGTAAGGTTACTTACAACGCTAAAATCAGAGGTTCGATTCCCGCTGTGTTCACAGCAGATATCCTAATGCGACTCTACTGTGAAACAAACAAAGTCTATTAGAGCTTATAAGCACAGCAAGTGACTTCTATCCGAGTTAAATAATTTACTACAAAATAGAAACGGACAGAAATGAACTCTATTTGAGTTTGCAGAAGTTTCATGTACGAAGATTTTCTTGGTTTTGCTTTAGTTTTGTGAATCACATTCACGTGTCTCTTTATTAATTCAAGAGTTGATAAATTTTAAAATGCGTCTTTCGGGTAGATAACTAACTAGAAGTGTTATATTTGTTATTTGTTAAACTACGTATTAAAAACGTCTTGCGAGTAGATAACTAACTGGAAGTGTTATATTTATTATCTGTTAAACTACATATTAAAAACGTCTTGCGGGTAGATAACTAACTAGAAGTGTTATATTTATTATCTGTTAAACTACATATTAAAAACGTCTTGCGGGTAGATAACTAACTAGAAGTGTTATATTTATTATCTGTTAAACTACATATTAAAAACGTCTTGTGGGTAGATAACTGACTAGAAGTGTTATTATATTTATTATCTGTTAAACTCGTGTTAGAAATGTTTTACCAGCAGCTAGTCAGGAATGTTACAATTAGCGTCTCTTAAGAACGCCTGACCAGGAGTTAGCCAGAAATGACAACAAACAAACTATTATATTCAACAACAAATCAATATTGTGCGTTTCTGCTACCAGTTCAAAGGTGTACTTTAAACAAATAAAACTAACTGATAACTCAGAACAGGTATTCGAAGTATGATTTTTAATTATTACGAATTCCGAAGCTGTAATTTTACGTTTAATAGTTTCTCACGAATTAATAGAAAGGTTGAATAGTTTTGATAACAAGTTACATGTATAGAAAAGGAAACTTACTACCACGTGGAAACTAAAATAAAACAAATCACGTGATGACTCCCTCCACTTTTAAAATATCAGCTTATCCAGGGTGTTCGAAAAGTCACTGTGCACTTATATGTTTATTAACAGACATGTTTCAATATAGAATACAGGAGGTAAATATGAATGACAATTATAAACAATGTTGAAAATGACCCCGTTGGTATCAATACAGGCCTGGATCCTTCATATTTTGTTTCTAAACACTGCTATCAGTTGCTGGCTTGAAATAGACTGAATAAATATTATTACAAAACTGCCCAGTGACTTTCCGAACACCGAGTGGAAAACGAGGTTTGAGCTGGCCGAGCGCGGCGTTTAGCAGTATAATAACACGCACGTGTCACTTCTGGAAAACAACAGTTATACAAACACGTCTAATAAAATAAAATATATGTTTCACATAGAAAGGCAGGGCAAAACGTTTACAAAATGTCGTGCTGATTCGAGGTGCAAAAAAGAAATATCACAAGCAAACAAACGGGAGAATTTTAACAGTAAAAAATGGAACACGATTCAACCTTAGAGTCAGAAATTATTTTATGTTCAGAGTTCGTGATAATCTAGTCTCGTCCTAAGTTTAAAATCCTTTCTAATTTCACCACATAAATGTGCTAATAATATGCTAAACACGTGGAATCTCTCGCAAAGCTAGTATCAGAAATTTCTTGATGGAATTTATACATCGAAAATAAAATTTGCATTAAAACTTATTTGAAATGAAAGAAATATTAAGACATCAAATGAGCACCTCAGTAAGTTTAAGAACGTGTAACGCTAAAACCCGAGGTTTGATTATCCATTATGGACAAAATGCAGATATTCCATTGTGTCGCTTTGCACGAATTTAAAACAAAATAATCTTCAAATTGCCTGCCATTACTCAGAGCCATCTATTAACATTAAACTGAACTATAAGTAACTTATATTCGCGGAAAGAAAATACTGATCAAATATAAAAGGTCAAAATACTTTTAGGACCTTTTAATCATATGTTACCAATAAATAATTATCATATTTAAGTACTTCAGAAGCAGAAGAAAAATTATGGGATATCAAGTTCGTGCCACACTTGAAATTCTGTTGGACCTTAAGTGCACCACGATCAGATTAACTGAAATGTTATAGTGAATGTATATAGATTTTATCAACTTTAAATATTATACACCTATTACATGTATGTTTAATTACATTTGACATCCATGAATCCTGTCAAAGAATCATTTTAAGAAAGAGTTCATAGCCCTAAAATAGATTCAGCATACAAATTCAGCTGTAAATAGGCGTTTAATATAAACTAACATTAGTGTACATTTTTTATAAAGATTATTTCTGGTGTGAAAGAAACAAGCTGTCTTAAATGAAAATAAACGGTACTTTATGTTACGCTTTTGCGACAACAGATTCATAGGTATTTGAATTTTTTCTCAATGATAAAGGTCTTAGAAAAGTTTACCACTCAGTGGCTCATTGGTAAGTCTATAGGCTGACGACTTTAAAATTTGAGCTTTGATACCGTCGTGGACAAAGCGTATATAGCACATTGTGCAGCTTTATGCTTAACAGTAATCAAATAAAAAAGAAAATAGAAACGCTTCGATTTTTATGCGTTCGTCTGTCAGTTTTTCGTGCCTAGTTTAGTCATATTTTATTTATTCGTGCTCTGATGCCTGTTATTACAATACCAGTGTTTGTAAATACAGATATAATCTATAAATTTACAGAAGATAATTTTCTGCAAAGATAGAAGTAATAGTAACGCACTGTAAATCCATTGTTTTCTTTGAAGGTATTTTAAACTCGTATAAAATGTTAGGCCTTGGGAAATTGTTTGATTTTGAATTTCGCGCAAAGCTACAAGAGAGCTATCTGCGTTAGTCGTCCCTAATTTAGCAGTGTAAGACCAGAAGGAAGGCAGCTAGTCATCACCACCCACCGCCAATTCTTGGACTAATCTTTTACCAACAAATAGTGGGATTGACCGTCACATTATAACTCTCCCATAGCTGAAAGATCGAGCATGTTTGGTGCGACAGGGATTCCAACCCACGACCCTCAGATTACGAGTCGAAAGCTTTAACCCACCTGGCCATACTGGGCCTTCTTTGGAAAATATGTTATTTTCGTTTATTCTATGTGTGAAGCTGCAAAATAAGATACCTGAACTATTCCAAGAAAAAAATACTGAAACTGAATTATATAGTATTATAAGTTTTAGTGTATCTTTGAGCCCTCAGAGAGGGGAGGAGACATTATTTCTTGGATAATTGTCTTTCACACGTTCGTTTTATTCAAACCAGTTATAAGGTTAAGCCTTGCCGTTCCCTTGAAATTCACATTGGAAGTCGTTTTTCTAGTTATTTATTTTGAACAAGTTTCATGACTACTGAGTTTACTTCGTTTAGGCCAACGTAAAGTACAAGTTAACTTAATTCGCAATTATTTTTTTGGGAATGCTTTCCATATTATTATTCTCTATAAAATGATAATTTTAGTTTGGTATGATTTAACCAAGTAAAAACACTCCAATAATATATTTTTTGAACATTTTTTTTTATTTAAACACTGTACTTAGTTCTAAACTATATCTCTGGAAATGCATTAAATGAAACTATATTTTCTGATACATTTTAATAAACAATTTTGCTACTGTCAGCTCTGTCTGACTCGTTTATATTACATTTTCATATTTCATGTACATCTTTATCAAGTTATGCCGTTACGAGGCTTTTCTATTAAAAGTATAAACATTTTAGAATGGCGTGTTGTAGGATGTTTAAGTAGTTTAATTTAGTCGTTTTGTATAATTTTCCAGAGGGAATTTCGGCATAGCTTAGTGATGACATACGATTTCAAGACATTCCCTTGGTGTTTAGAATTAATTTTAGGCCTAGGCTTTCTGTAAAATTTGAAGTAATACGAAAACATAATTAAATCAGTGAGATAATCGTTCAGCTATTCTTAATGACAAGAAACCCACTTGAAATTAAAACGTATCACAGAACGGCTGGTATGGGTATTAACACGTATTGATAAGCAGAGAACAACGTTTCGACCTTCCTAGGTCATCTTCAGGTAAACAAAAATATCTTCAACCTGAAGATCCAGTCGTTTTGAGAATCGTTCAGTTAATTCGAATGAGTTAATTAGTTTGTTAATCATTTGGATTATTTACGTTTTTGTAAAGTTTGTGCCGTAAAGACGAGAGAATTGTTATAATTTTGTTTCTGAGTTAGGCCTAATCGCTTGGTTATCGTGAGTTCGAGCAAATGTGTACATCGTAAAGTCTTTCTGAGTTAGGCCTATCGCTTTTTTATTGTGTTCGAGCAAATGCGTACTTACATCGTAAAGTTTCAGGTTGCAAGAATAATATGCTTTTATCGTCGCTAAATGTAAAGGACTTTGCACTGTTTCTCCAAATGGTGGAAAAGGACTCGTTCAAATACGGACAACGTTACAGCAACTGTGATGTATTTAGTTTAATCAGTTACAAATTGGTGAAATAATAGTACATCTGATGAACAAGGATTTTCGAGCAGGGATTCTCTGTAATCTTTAAATAAACTAGGTATTTAACGTAAAGACCTATTATTCTATCTGCTGCTTCCGCTGTCTGGAATCGAACCACAGAACTTAGCTTAAAGACCCTAATTTTAAATTTGCACAATGTGTATTTTAAGTTTCATAATTTGTTTCAGGGTATAAAAATATCTCCATTCAAGTCATGATGTGTTTTTTAGAACCCAAATGGTTTATGGGTAAATAGTTTCCAATGTTTCCATGGAAATGAATCAGCTAGATTACTTCATTTTATTTGGAACGTATATAATAACTTGGTGCTTTCGGACAGAAAAATCTTACCTGTAATTTGAACATAAAGAAGTAAAAATACTTGAATGTTACTTTCACAGCTTTAAAAAATATGTTACGCTACTATATAAAGTAGAAACTACGATCCAGTTAATATGTGCATAAACCACTTTTTCTACTTAAGCTGTCATAAAGAAACGCTAATGGCTAATGCAGACATGTAATTCGAGCTTTTAACGTTATTATCAGTGAGATAATTGAAAAACAAATTGAGTTGTTTCCTGAATAGAAATGAAATAACCGAATTTTTAACATTTTCTAGGAGTTAGTCCTCGTGTGAGGAGTACACTTCATGTTTTCAGTAATAAAAAATCACGGCTGTCTTCAACATAGTTTCAATTCACGTTCTTTTTATTGTAAAAATATATGATATTTCTTCTTATTCGTCAAGGGTCGAAGGTTCGAATCCCCGTCACACAAAACTCACCCTTTTAATCGTGGGGGCGAAATAATGTTACGGTCAATCCCACTATTTGTTGGTAAAAGAGTAGCTCAAGAGTTGACGGTGGGTGGTGATGACTAGCTGCCTTCCCTCTAGTCTTACACTACTAAATTATGGATGGCTTGCGCAGATAGCCCTCGAGTAGCTTTGTGCGAAATTCAAAACAAATGTAATTCCTATAAGGTACTTTTTCACACTTTTTAAATCTAGTCATATTAAACATAACCGAATATTTGTTTCTAATAGTTCTGATTAAACTATTTTTGTAATTGATTAAAATTAATATTGTTTCGTATTAAGCACAAAGCTACACAATGGGCTATCTGTGCTCTACCCACCACGGGTATCGAAACCCGAATTTTAGTGATGTAAGTCCGCAGACATACCGCTGAGCCACTGGGGGACCTAAAAATATCGAACAAACTAAAAGTAGACACATCAAAATAGTCCTACTTCCATGTAATCCGTATGATAATGGTTTAACTGTTAATTATATGACAGAACGTACTATTTGCTTGAAATGAGTTATGGTAGTTACATAATAAAATCATTTCATCTTAGTTAAAAATAAGCTGACATCTGTGACTTCCTAGAAACAGTAACATAAAGAACATTCATATAGCATAATTAGTGTACACATTCATACTTATAAACGACTTATGCAGGTGATTTGTGCTGAATCCCACTAACAGCTCAACAACTTATATTCTTCACTGTCATGGTTCTAGTGCTATATCGGACATCTCTTAAACTACACTGAAGTCAGGATCTACAAACGACATTTCTGAGTAAACGAGTTAATGACATGTTGGATTTCAATTTGCTATGGATATCTAATCCTTAATAAAAGCACAAATTGAAACGTCCGATACATTAGAAGTTCCGTATATTTTGAGTTTCTGACCAAAGTTATTTTAAAAACAATTTATAATTTCTAGTGCACTTAGACAGTAAAATTGAAGTAATAATCCAAAAATAATATTCATATCTAACTGGTTCGTTTTTCTACATCGGTCTAAATAACGGAGCACCTACAACTAATTCATGAATTGTTTATGAGTGTTGTACTTTTCAGACTGTAAGCACTAGCACATTGAAAGTGATTTAATATGCAGGTAGCCGAAACACGTATGATATAGATAAGAGAAGCTATCTTATCTCCTCTCGCCCTGAAACATAACATTTGATAAAATGGATTTTCACCATCATCAATAAAAGAAGTTCTGATCCAGCGCAATGAAATCTATAATCGATATTCACGCTGATATGGCGTGAATAAATATCAGAAAACAAGAACGTATTTTATTTTATGTTCGATACGACAGTAAACCAAACGATTTCTAGTTTTATATATATTTCGCTTATTGTTTGTTTTGAATTTCGCGCAAAGCTACTCGCTATCTGCGCTAGCCGTCCCTAATTTGGCAGCGTAAGACTAGAGAGAAGGCAGCTAGTCATCAACACCCAACGCCAACTCTTGGGCTACTTTTTTATCAACGAATAGTAGGATTGACCAAAACATTATAACCTCCCCTGCGGCTGAAAGGACGAGCATGTTTGGCGCGACGGGGACTCGAGCCCGTGACCCTCGGATTGCGAGTCGAACGCCTTAACACGCTTGACCATGCTGGGCCAAAATTTCGCTTATACGTTTTTACAAACACAAAGTATGGCAAACTGCTTTACGTACCATGTATGTCTTCACCATTCCTTGTGGTGAAAATACACAACTCATATGGCTGCAACCAATCGATATTGTGGTGGTTTCTGTTTTTGCTTCTATATTCTACAACTCTCCATTAACGGATAAAAGTTGGTTTATTCGAACCCGTGTGTGATACTTTATTGAAAAATCTGATTTATCATTTCTCGTTATCTGTCGTTTCAATAATAAATGAACACTATCAACCCACGCCATCTGGAAAATCACTACGATCTTTTATTTGTTTTGTTTTTTGTTAAATGTTGTGGAACAAAAAAGAGCGATCTTTTGTTGAAAAGCGCTGTTATACAGTGTATAAAATACAGTGTATTTACGGAAGATTTTTACTTTCTGGTTTTAGAAACGTGACTTCCATAGATAACTAACACTCAATATTACAAAGTAAATGTCTCGCTGGTTTATTTTGAATTTCTCGCATAGCTACACGAGGGTTATTTGGGCTAGCTGTCCCTAATTTAGCAGTGTAAGACTAGAGGGAAGTCAGCTAGTCATTACCACCCACCGCCAACTCTTGGGCTACTCTTTTACCAATGAATAGTGGGATTGATCGTCACATTATAACGCCCCCACGACGGAAATGGTATGACGAGGAGTGGAACCTGCCATCCTCAGATTACGAGTCGAGTGTCTTAACCACCTGGCTATAACAGGCCTGATGTCTATCTGAATGAAACTCAACCACAAAAAAAGTATATTTTATATCGATTAAGAGCGAGTATTTAAAGTGTGAATGAAGTAACTGACGGTGTAGTTGTAAGTCCAGTAATATAATAGAAAAGTAGATTGTGAAAGTATTCTGAGTATGTCTTCACAGAGAGACGTGCTGTTCTTCTATTGTTTTTTTCTTCTTTCAAACGTTTCTCAATCGATCACCATCTCTCGGCTGATTCACTTGGTTCTTATTAGGGTTAGACCTTGGTCCAGTACGCGTTTTCTTCTTTGTTTTTGAGTTACGGTTTCACAAGGACTTTATGATGTCAAATATCAAACAACCCGTACATGTATATTTTGTGGTGTTATATCTATAGCAATCAAAATGAAAAATGACTTAAAGGTTAATTTGGATTCGCCCGACACTTTGGTGGTCAGAGCTCACAGAAAAACGTAATATGAGGAATTGTGGTCAATTACTAGGCAATGCTTTGACCAATTTATATGCACACGTTTAACTGACGTCACGATAGTACAAGTCGCAATATTAAGCAGCCCTTATATAACGTGACTTTAATGTTTGCTTACTGACAGACGACACACTACTGTATTATGGTGTGAGTGGTTGAAACAGGAGACGATTCTTCTAGATTACCTTAGTCTTCCTATTGAGAAGAATATTTATATGAATTTAATCAATCCAGTAATATATCCTAGTTAAAGAGTTGAGGACATCAAGTTAACTGATAACTCCATTGTCTAACAACCAGACATGTTAAACAACGTATCATGAGTCAAACACTGCAACAATTCTACCAACTTATTTTCTGACGTGTAAATCTTAATCAGTTGTGATAACTAATACATTCCTATAGCGTAGTAGACCTGGTAAGATATAGTTCGTATACGGGTAAAAACTCCTTAAAGTTATATTAAGACTTAATTAGTAAGTTAACATGTTATTTAAGGTTTATTCTCATGTAATAGTTGGAAAGTAAACTTAATCATTAAAATATATAAATAGATGAATTCGTTTCTCCAGTTTTTGAAACACTGGAAATTTGAAAAGGAATTGCCTTAAAGAAGACACAAAGAACAAGTGTCAGTTTAACAAACTCTAATTCTCTATAGAACTTTATAATAATATATATTTACTTACTCAGCAGACCACGTTTGGCAATCATATAAAAGTGGGCCCGGCATGGCCAAGCGTGTTAATGCGTGCGAATCGTAATCCGAGGGTCGCGAGTTCGAATCACGGTCGCTCAAAACATGCTCGCCCTTTAAGCCGTGGGGGCGTTATAATGTGATGGTCAATCCCACTATTCGTTGGTAAAAGAGTAGCCCAAGAGTTGGCGGTGGATGGTGATGACTAGCTGCCTTCCCTCTAGTCTTACACTGCTAAATTAGGGACGTCTAGCACAGATAGCCCTCGAGTAGCCTTGTGCGAAATTCAAACACAAACAAACATATAATAGTTTGAGTATTTCTTCGATATATTCCAATTATGTTTTAAAGAGCGAAACGTGTAATCGATTTAAACCAATAAGAATAACTTGTTTTGTTTTTTATTGTTGTTGTTGTTGTTGTTTTGAATTAAGCACAAAGCTACACAATGGGCTATCTGTGCTCTGCCCACCACGGGTATTGAAACCCGGATTTTAGCGTGTAAGTCCGCAGACATACCGCTGAGCCACTGGGGGGCTTTGTTTTGTTTTTTTTTAAATTTAAATTTATAAAACAAATTCCATCAATACTAATTGTTTACGAATGATAATATCTTATCATTTTAAAGACAAGAAAGAAAACTTTAGCTGCAAAAAAAAAAGGGGTTTTTAATTCAAAAAGACTTTTAAACCTTCAAAACTGTTTGAGTTGAAAATAGTTTGAGAAGGGGCGTAATGTATAGGTTAGAGTTATTAATATCTTATATAACGATCTTAGCTGCATTACCGCTATAAAAATTAGGCCCAGGGGAATTGTTTATCAGACTCAGTTAGTTGTGCAACCGAACATAGAGAGCTTAATTAAAATTTGCTTTCACGTAATTAATTTATATAGAGGTAAAAATTATATTAAAAAACTGAAAGCGTTACTGGTAAACTTATAATAAGCTTACAAAAGTAAAATTAAAAAAGAAACTAAAGATAGCTGTAAGTTAAGACATCATGAACCAGTATGAAAAACTTACGTAAGTTGTAAATAAGCTGTAAGTTAAGACATCATGAACCAGTGTGATAAACTTAAATAAGTTGTAAATAAGCTGTAAGTTAAGACATCATGAATCAGTATGAAGAACTTACATAAGTTGTAAATAAGCTGTAAGTTAAGACATCATGAATCAGTGTGAGAAACTTAAGTAAGTTGTAAATAAGCTGCAAGTTAAGACATCATGAATCAGTATGAAGAACTTACATAAGTTGTAAATAAGCTGTAAGTTAAGACATCATGAATCAGTGTGAGAAACTTAAGTAAGTTGTAAATAAGCTGCAAGTTAAGACATCATGAATCAGTATGAAGAACTTACATAAGTTGTAAATAAGCTGTACGTTAAGACATCATGAACCAGTATGAGAAACTTAAATAAGTTGTAAATAAGCTGTGAGTTAAGACATCATGAATCAGTATGAAGAACTTACATAAGTTGTGTAAGCTGTAAGTTAAGCATGAATGTATAAGTTAAGACATCATGAATCAGACATATGAAGAACTTAAGACATCATGAATCAGTATGACAAACTTAAGTAAGTTGTAAATAAGCTGTAAGTTAAGTTAAGAGTTCATCATAAGATCATCAGTATGACAAACTTAAGACATCATAAGTTCTAAATAAGCTGTAAGTTAAGACATCATGAATAAGCTGTAAGTAAGTGAGAAACTTAAATAAGTTATAAATAAGCTGTAAGTTAAGACATCATGAACCAGTATGAAGAACTTCAATAAGTTCATAGTAGTATATATTTATATATGACTAAATCGTACGTAGAAATGTCATTCAGGAAAATAATGTCACACTTCCTGACTAAACACCTACATTAATACTGGTAATTCAACAAATGTATTAAAACATATCTTTAAGTTATATCGTTAATTATGTCATTAATCAGACGATGTTTTAACAAAGGTGTTTTGGTTAAAGTCAAAATTTTAACGTAATTTAAATTTTCTACAAACTTAACCTTTTTAACTTTTTTCGCTTTAAACTCAAATTCAATTTAGTTTTTAAAGCAGAGGTAACCTATTAATATAATACAGACATCACAGGTTAATTACACTTTCTTATTTGCTTAACCCAAAAATAAAATGTAGTTTCCACATACAAAATAAAAAGCTTTCCTAGCTTTATATTATCAGAATAAAAATCAATAAGACACTATTAACAATTTGTATTTTGTATTTTGAATTTCGCGCAAAGATACTCGAGGGCTATCTGTGCTAGCCGTCCCTAATTTAGCACTGTGGGACTAGAGGAGTAATGGATTATCATCACCACCCATCGCCAACTCTTGGGCTACCCTTTTACCAACGAATAGTGGGATTTACCGTCACGTTATAACGCCCCCACGGCTGAACAGGCGAGCATGTTTGGTGTGAGGGAGATTCGAACCCGCGACCTTCGGATTACGAGTCGAACGCCTTAACACACTTGGCCATGCCGGGCCGTCACTATTAACAAAGTTAAGTTTGCACATTTAAAATATGAGTGATAGCCAGATAAAGTGAAGTGTATTATAGTGCAAAGCTTTCTCAACTGGCTCTTACAAAAATGGCTCTCAAGAACAAAGGATAATCTGACGTATAGGTTTGTTTGTTTTGTTTGTTTTTGAATTTCGCACAAAGCTACTCGAGGGCTATCTGTGCTAGCCGTCTCTAATTTAGCAGTGTAAGACTAGAGGGAAGTCAGCTAGTCATCACCACCCACCGCCAACTACTGGGCTACTCTTTTACCAACGAATAGAGGGATTGACCGTCATTATAACGCCCCCGCGGCTGAAAGGGCGATCATGTTTGGTGCGACCGAGATTCGAACCCGCGACTCGTGGATTACGAGTCGAACGCCTTACCACACTTGGCCATGCCGGGCCCAATTAGTTACCCTTTATGCTATTAGACGATATATGTTTCTAAGTATAACGTTATCCGTTATAGCAGTTTAAAGTGTCACTTTAAATGACATTAGAAATCACAAACCATAATATTAACTAAGTTCCTACTTGCTGTAACTTTAGGAAATACTATAAATAAGGAGACACTACAGAGGAATATATCTCAAAAATTTTGCCAATCACTAATTAGCTTCCTTACACAAGAAACCTAACATGGCCAGGTGGTTAGAGCACTCGACTCGTAATCTGAGCGTCATGGGTTCGAATCCCGTCACGCCAGACTTGTTCGCCTTTTTAAATCACTGAGGCAATTTGGTAGATGATTTGTAAACAAACCAAAAGCCTACGATTGTTAAATTAATAATTAAGATTTATTAGGCATTATTTAATTAAACTTAGAGCACAAAATGTTACAATTAGACAAATAAAAAAAACCTCAACACCAAACATGCTCGCCCTTTCAGCAGTGGAAGCGTTATTATGTGACGGTCAATCCCACTATTCTTGGTAAAAGAGTAGTCCAAGAGTTGGCGGTGGGTGGTAATGACAAGTTACTTTCTCTCTCGTCTCACTCTGCTAAATTAGGGACGTCCAGCTAGTCCTCATGTAGATTTGCTCGAAATTCGAAAACAAATAAACAAACCTGACACAACTTTCTTTGTACGTGGCTGAAAGTATTCCACTTACTTGTATTACTTCTTAAGTTGATTTATCGTCTAATCTTCTATCTCAGCACCTTTATCCCCCCCCCATGTAGTTCGAAGCTGAGCACACATCAACTAAAACAATTATACAAACGTCTTACTTCTTAGGTTATAATTAGGCCTTTCATTATACTCCTGTTTCCTCTTTTAGATTATTCAAATTTTTTATGTGTTTTGCCAACTTCAGTGTCATAATTGTTAAATTAAGAAATAAATAATATCGTTCATTTATTTTTGTTGTTTCTATGATAAAATTTTCTCAATTATCAACTCATTATTTGTGCTCAATAAACAAGGGACGGGACTTTGGCAGCCAAACTTAGTTTTCTGTTTTCAACTAATGTTCATAACTAACGTTCTATTTTGTCACTATGTCCTTAACCCTAAAGAATACAGGCTAACCTGTCGGGAGCTCTTGGGTCTTTATCAAGGTTTTTCATGGTGATTTACGAAACCTTTAGGTCCGGGATGGTCAGGTGGGTTAAGGAGTTCGACTCATAATCCGAGGGTCGCGGGTTCGAATCTCCCTCACACCAAACATGCTCGCCTGTTCAGCCGTGGGGGCGTTATAACGTGACGGTAAATTTCACTATTCGTTTGTAAAAGAGTAGCCCAAGAGTTGGCGGTGGGTGTGATGACTAGCTGCCTTCCCTCTAATCTTACACCGCTAAATTAGGGACGGCTAACACAGATAGCCCACGAATATCTTTGCGCGAAATTCAAAACAAATTTGTAACTAATTAATAGACAGAAAGCAATAAGATCTACTTGTATTAATAGATGTATTTCTGTTACTTTTGTCTGCTGGAATACACGCGAAGCTTTTCCAGGACTATCTGCACTAACCTCATTTTGAAGTGATGAGCTGCAGACAAGGAAAGGCAGGTAGTCAACCTCACTCATGGGCTACTCTTTACCAACAAATAATGAGATTGTTTTAAGTATCAGATCTTGCCAGGTTTATTGTATCAGAGAAAGAAGATACAAGGAGCTAGGACCAATTTATAACAGCGTTTTTCTAGACCCCATATCATCCACGTCATTTCTTCGCTTTAATGAGTAATATCATGCACTAATGTTTATAGTTTCACGAGAGCAAGCTTCATCAAAGAATGGTGTGGTCTGTTGGTCTAATGCTATACACATCATGAGAGTCCTTTACTATACCCTAGAGGTTGGCTTCCAAGACAATTGAGACAGATAACAGTCGCAAAACTCCATATAAGCTGTGCTGAGGGACTTGACAGGAATGTTACTGAATGAGATGACTCCAACTTCTTTGGTCATCTTTGTTATTAGAACGTCATTTGTTTTGTAGCTGTATCTTGAAGATAGTGATACTTTATCATTTTGACATCTTTGTTCTCCAACTGTTAATGAAGGACTTAACAGGAATGTCACTGAATGAGATGGCTCCACTTCTTTGGTCATCTTTGTTATTAGAACGTCATTTGTTTTGTAGATGTATCTTGAAGATAGTGATACTTTATCAATTTGACATCTTTGTTCTCCATCTGTTAATGGAGGACTTAACAGGAATGTCACTGAATGAGATGGCACCAACTTCTTTGGTCATCTTTGTTATTAGAACATCATTTGTTTTGTAGCTGTATCTTGAAGATAGTGATACTTTATCAATTTGACATCTTTGTTCTCCAACTGTTAATGGTACTGTAAAACATATCCATCTCCATTGCAATTTACGAGTCACTGAATTTTCTCTCTAAACCATAGTATTATGTTTGAGGAGGTTTATATCACATAAGATTGGTTTTGAGTGTAACATGGAAGTCGTTTCTTTCCAGAAAACTCTGAGTTTGACTTTACATCGCTTAACCATCTTACCATACAAATGCCCTTCTTCAGAAACTGCCATAGGAGATCATCTAATCGTAACGGCATTGATTTTTCAAATAGTCAGAATCTTCCGTACGTAATTGATAGATACTGCATTAAAACCGGAAATTCTTTGTTTGTTTTTTAATTATATATTAGTGACAACTGACTTTCAGTTATTGTTGTTTTTAACAATTGTTATAACCATTGTTGGATAAAGTGAAGGAATACAAACTTACACAGTAACCAATACTTGGTATATCCATCGCGTGTATCGAAACCCAATTTCTAACGTTCTAAGCCCTCAGATTTGTCCATCGGGTGTATCGAAACCCAATTTTTAACGTTCTAGGCCCTCAGATTTGTCCATCGCGTGTATCGAAACCCGATTTCTAACGTTCTAAGCCCTCAGATTTGTCCATCGCGTGTACCGAAACCCGATTTCTAACGTTCTAGGTCCTTAGATTTGTCCATCGCGTGTATCGAAACACGATTTCTAACGTTCTAGGCCCTCAGATTTCTAGTTGAACCACCGAAAGGCAGTATTTGAAGTACATGAAATCCACATCAGCAACACATCATCTCAAGGAATAAAGAACTAATTTTAAACTGTATCGTTAAACGATTTATTCAGTGAGATTCGCCTCTCTATTCCTCTCTATTTAAATACATTTCTTTATATAAATCTTGGACTTTATGAAGCTTGCACAATGATACCTGCACATACACCACAAATGAGGATGATGTTAGTGTCTCAATGTGTAATGAATAATATTGGACTACTTTTTATGTCGTAGGAAACAAAACGCTTTTTTCTGCTGGATATACGTGCACGAAATAATCCATACTAATTAAATCGCAGCCTTGTAATCATTATATAATTTTATACAATGTCTATAGTAAGTAATATACGTTCATGTTAACTTTCAAAGCGTGCCAGATACTGTAGTAAAACTAGCAATCTCTCTTATATATAGGGATTCAATTGTTTCTGTTTCGTTTCATTAGTCGGTGGTGTCGCTGTTAACAACAGTATAAACTGGTAATTTTCGATATTAAAAATATTCTCTATCATTTAATCAACTTGGTAATCATTCATTTCACAACCAACAACTCACTTTCAACTTTATAAGCGATAAAGAAATAATATTTCGATACAATCTACACGTAAATAATACAAAAGACACATGAAAATAGCAGTTTTAGTACAAGACAAGTAAAATCACATCACTCGTAAATCTACAGTATCAACACATTTCTTTACTGACGTCAAACAGGCCCGGCATGGCCAAGCGTGTTAAGGCGTTCGACTCGTAATCTCAGGGTTGCGGGTTCGCATCCTCATCGCGCCAAACATGCTTGCCCTTTCAGCCGTGGGGACGTTATAATGTGACGGTCAATCCCACTATTCGTTGGTAAAAGAGTAGCCCAAGAGTTAGCGGTGGGTGGTGATGACCAGCTGCCTTCCATCTAGTCTTACGCTGCTAAATTAGGGACGGCTAGCACAGATAGCCCTCTAGTAGTTTTGTGCGAAATTCTAAACAAACCAAACTATTCTGTAGCTTTGCGGTTGACAATAAACAACAATAGAAAGCAATTTAAATTTAGTTTACGAATATTTTGGTGATCTGAATAGAAATAAAAGACAGAACAGAAAAGTAAAGACAAACAACGTACTGTACTTTTTTTCTGTCGATAAAGGGTTAGCATGTTTGGTGTGATGGGGATTCGAACCATAGACCCTCAAACTACGAGTCGAATGCCCTAACCACCGGGCCATGCTGGGACTTTATCACACGCTGGCAGTGGATGGTTATCTCTAACTGTATTCCCTGTAGTCTGACTACTGAATTAGGGACGGATAGCACAAATAGCCCTCGAGTAGCTTTGTGCGAAATTCAAAAACAAAAAAACAAATTCTCTTGACAGAAATTATATAAATTCGTGATTTTATTTTTCTCAAAACATGAAAAATTTCTTCTCTTATATGTTATTGAGAAGTAAACCCATGAAAACTGCAAATCACAAAAGCTAAACCGCAAACTTCGTATGTATTTCTGAATAGAGCCAACAAATGTTCATGTCAAATTTCGTGAGGTTCCATCAACAGAGGACGAATTGGTGGTAAAAATCCAAAATTGCAAAATGCAAAACTGAAAATTTGAATGGACCTCTATACCGATTTTAAAGATCCATCCACACCCTACGAAGTAGCTACATGGACATAAAACAGACGAGAGACAGTGTTATTATATATATATGATGAAGCTTGTAAGGTACAAACGACTGTTCTTTAAATAACATTATTACTTTTAGCCTGATATACAAACTTTCAGAACAGTTTTATTTTGTTCAAAATTCACCGAAATAAAACAAACGTTCTTCTCAGTTAATAGTATTATGTCTCAGTGTTCAGACTGTGGGTTTATAACGCCAAAACATGCGTTCGTGTTCCACTGTGTAGCAAGCTTATAAACATACAAACTGCTGTTTTAGTTTACAAAATGGCCGCGGTAGACCAGCTATTTAGATAACAACACATAAAGAAAGATTACAATACGTTGTTGTTTTTTTCAGGGAAGAATATATTTTGGAGAATACGATAAAAGCTTATATGTCGACAAACTTATGACTTCTGGTTCATTATTGATAAAATACTATTTTTCACTTACTTTCTTTGTTGTACAATTATGATGCTTGTTCCTTTTTAATTTCGCGCAAAGCTACTCGAGGGATATCTGCGCTAGCCGTCCCTAATTTAGCAGTGTAAGACTAGAGGGAAGGCAGCTAGTCATCACCATCCACCGCTCACTCTTGGGCTACTCTTTTACCAACGAATAGTGGGATTGACCGTCACATTATAACGTCCCCATGGCTGGGAGAACGAGCATGTTTGGTGCGACCGGGATTCGAACCCGCGACCCACGGATTACGAGTCGAACGCCTTAACACGCTTGGCCATGTCGGGCCTTACAACGATGATAAACCATTGTCCATATTTTCACGGTCCTGATAGAGGGCCTTCTAATCCTTACTGTTTTAGGTCATGCTCGCTTTAGATGATATCCTACAGAAAATAAAACAGGTTCGTTACCCGCAACATGTTGAGTTTAATTACTTTGAAACGTTTTGTCATGTATTCCAGATGCCATATCTGTTACACGTATACAGCATAATAAATACTTAAATTAGGATACACTTCTGCACATAATATGACTGTTTAGTCACAATGGTTGTCTTGTTTCATGTTCTTTCTTCTTGTACCGTTGGGGTAAGCACTAGTTTGTTTTAGGGTTACGACCATTTTATACATGTGTGTATTAGTAATTTTGACATTTGGAATAATTCAACTTCATTATAAATCTGAATAAAATTGATGTTTTTAACTTTAAATACGTAAATAAACGACTAAAATTAGAGTTTTCGTTATTTACAAACAGACAATCGACTTATTTGCAATGCTCCTTTAAACTAGTGATTTGTTCAACAAAGCGAAAAATATATACATATTTTTGTTTGTGACCCATGTTATTACAGAATGTCAAAGTTCATTGTTGTTCTTCAGCTTTTAATGTATATATAGACGTATGAGTAAACATGTGTGTGTATCTTATGATAGGACCCGGCATGGCCAGGTGGTTAAGGCGCTCGACTCGTAATCTCAGGGTCGCGGGTTCAAACCACCGTCGCACCAAACATACTCGCCCTTTCAATCGTGGAGACGTTATAATGTGACGATTAATCCCACTATTCGTTGGTAAAAGAGTGTCGCGGGTTCGAATCCCGGTCCCACCAAGAAACATGCTCACCCTTTCAGCCATGGGGGCATTATAATATGACGGCCAATCCCACTATTCGTTGGTAAAAGAGTAGCCCAAGAGGTGGCGGTGGGTGGTGATGACTAGCTCCCTTCCGTCTAGTCTTACACTCCTAAATTAGGGACGGCTAGAGCAGATAGCCCTCGAGTAGCTTTATGCAAATTAAAAAAAAACAAACAAGTGGTTTCTCCTTCTAACTCGCTCGAGAAACAAGGGTACAATCTTGCTGTGTTATCAATTCCTGCTGTAATACCTGCCAGCGGCTTAATGGTAAGACCGAAGGTATAAAACGTTAAAATTTAAGTTCGATATCCGTGGTGGACACAGAAGAAGTGGCCCGTTTTGTAGCTTTGTGTTTAACACTAAACAAGCTTGTCGTAATCCTGACTTGTAAATAACTTAAAGAAAATATCTAATAATTACACCTCATTCACTGAACTCTGGTTGTTTCTTTCTTATTCATGCAGTTTATGATAGACCAGTATTATTTTTGTCGTATCCAGCCGACCTGATTAGTTTCAGAATAATATATATTTAAGAATGCATGGGATTATACTATTAAATGTGTATTGCGAAAGTCCTGCCTATTCACTAACTTATAGAAGATTCTTGAGAGTAAGAATCAACAATGTACTACGTGTGTATGTAAATACTAGTGGTTGTCAGCATTGTTGCCTTAGCCGAAATTTCTAGAAGTTCTCTTTTTAAGCTTATAAAACGTACCCTAACAACACGGAGAGGTGGTATATATTTTAACAATACGCGTTTTTTTATGTATCTGTGATAAAGTGCTAAACGACACAATATACATTGTTGGTTTGCTACACTTGGTATGTTATAAACCTCAAAAATTACAACTGCCTTTAACACATATTAATCGGGAAACTATATATATTTCAACAGGAACGTTTATAGATATTTTAACGTTACATTAGCTTTAGAGAATTAACTTCGAACGATAGTAGTATTTCTACGAGGACATTGTATAACTACCAAACATGGCCACCCTTTCAGCCGTGGGGGAGTTATAATGTGACGGTCAATCCACTATTCGTTGGTAAAAGAGTAGCCCAAAAGTTGGCGGTGGGTGGTGATGACTAGCTGCCTTCCCTCTAGTCTTACGCTGCTAAATTAGGTACGGCTAGCGCAGATAGCTCTCGAGTAGCTTTGCGCGAAATTCAAAACAAACAAACAAACATTGTATAACTAAACGTGAAAAACTCACATGTTCAGAGATAGCTAGTTCCCCGTTAAATGAATCGTACGTGTATCAACTCAGAATTAATTCGCTCGTCGTGAACCCTCGATATTGAGGAAATTCCAGATCGGATAGAAGACTCGATATTGTTTGTAAGATTTTTTGTATATAAATTATTATTTCTGATAACCGTTAATATAAATTATATTATTGTTTCTATGTTAAAATATTTTTGTATCAACAAAGAAAACTGTGTATCAATCTTGTTGGCAAATATCATGTGTTTGATATATCTCTACATGTAAATCACTTCTAAACGTAAATTACAGTTTAACTCATTTTCAAACCATTTGAAATCGTAATACAAAACATATGTGCAAAAGGAATCGTCGGATTGCATTCATAAATTTTCAGAATTACTGAACATCCAGTGTGGGTTGTAAATTATAAGAAACTTTGTATTCTGTTATTCCAAATGATTAAAACGATAAATCAATCTATTTTTATGTATTATATACGTATATGTTTAGCATACACAGAGTATGCATTCTGTCAAACTTTACAGATTTTGTCTTACGCTAAGCCTACTTCTTTCTGCAATTTGTACGGATGACATACTCTAAGCCTACTTCTCTCTGGACGATTAATAGTAACATTTCGAATTTTCGTTTATTGTGTTAACTTCTCTGTCCTATTAAATTAATATTATATATGATTTAGTGCACACGTTATTAATAATTAAATGCATGATTTAAAGTACATTCGTAAAAACATTTTTTTTATGATTATATGTATTTAAGTATTATAATATATTTCATTTGTTTGTAAATATTCATTATGAAGACTTTTGTAGCACTGATGTCCAGACAGCAGCCAAGATGTTAAGGGAATATATGATTTAGGCTTCTTAACGCTGGAATCGAGAAAATGCTTCATACGCATTTAAAATAATTTTTATACGCTACAAGCAGTAAGTAAGAAATTCAAGATATATGTTTAAACAAACCGGAATTTTAAGAAACGAAATTATAATCCCTCCAATGCATTACAAATGTATTGCGATAGTCTATATTTCTATGAACGCTTTTATTAATTTATTTTTCGACAAATAATACGATCCAGTTTATAAAACAGCCATGAATGATTTGTACAAATTAAGTGTATTCGTTACTTTTGTAAAGAAATTATTAGAAGTTATTTTGAAACTTTGCTCACCTGCGCTCTGAGGTAGTGAAAACAACTGTGTGTTTATTCTCTTCAAACACCACAGACTGTTGAGTTACAAACAACTTTACAAAGTTTTCATTAAAATTAAACTTTTTTTGTAAAAAAATGCTAAACCTAAAGATGCAGTAATCTACTATGGTAAAATGTCTGCGAAATTAGTGTACGTGAGAGGAACTATTTTTTTTTTAAACGGTATGAGAAAAATTTTAGTGTGAAGGATGAGATTAATATATTTCAAATAAAAATGTCTTGATTAATTGTGACTAAAATGTGTGATAAATAACTTCCACTTATGAAGAACCGAGACAAATTATGCAACTATAAATATATTATTTTATCCCAGTAGGTGGCGCAATATCAACGCACTTATTCAAAAGAACAAACAAAACTAGAAACACAACAACTCAGTTTTGATTAAATATGCTACTAATGGCTGAGCTCTTACAAAAAGACTTAACTATCTATATAAGACCAAGGGTAAAACCAGATATTGTGTTAGGATTACAATTATCGTTTTATATACGAGATAGTACGGTATTTTGCAAAAAAATATATAAATGTTAATCATAAATCTGGTCTTTTATTTAACGTTTATTATAGTGAATACCACAGTTAGTGTACTGTGCATTCTCTAAATTCAACAAATAGAAAACATAGACATTTATTAGATGTAAAATTAAAGTTTACAGTGTTACGTGTTTATTGCCTCTTCTAATATATATCACATTTCCAGAGAGCAAAACGTAACTGTGGAATAGAAAAAGGCCAGTTTATCTAAGTTACCATCTCTTATTGCTTTAGATAAATGTTGCATAATCATTATTTATTATCAAAAGTGATTACAGAAGATAAAAAAATAATTTTATAACTTGCAAGACTAAAACTTTAGTTTTTGTTATATTAGAATCTAATTTGTTTCGTTTCTTATCAACTGATTTTCAGTGTTGTGCTCACTACAAGTGTCAAAATGTGGAATTTAGCGTTTTATGTTTGTTTGTTTTTTTAATTTCGCGCAAAGCTACTCGAACGCTATCTGCGCTAGCCGTCCCTAATTTAGCAGTGTGAGACAAGAGGGAAAGCAACTAGTCATCACCACCCACCGCCAACTCTTGGGCTACTCTTTTGCCAACGAATAGTGGAATTGACCGTCACATTATAACACCCCCACGGCTGGGAGGATGGGAGCATGTTTGGTGCGACCGGGATTCGAACCCTCGACAATCGGATTACGAGTCGAATGCATTAACACACTTGGCCATGCCGGGCCTATTTAGTGTTTTAAGCCTTCATACTGATCGCCAAGCCGTTCATTTACTACAAGTACTCGTTCGTCATAAAAACCAAAAGTCGCTTAAACTGGGAAAGGAACCTAATTTTGTAACAAAAGAATTCTGTTGTTTTTTTATATTAAATAATTTATCAATTTTTTACATGATTGGTAAATAAATTTAGAAACATGGACTGCATGGTCAACATTATACTTTTTGGATGTTTCATGCGTAAGACACTTCGCTACAGTTTGTCTAACGTTTTTCTGCGTAAACTCTTACCGGATAATAATTATTAACCTTAAGAGGACCTTATAAACACTCTAGTAGCACAGCGGTATGTCTGCGGACTAACAACGCTGGAATTCGGGTTTCAATACCCATGGTGGGCAGAGGTTTGTGCTTAATTACATACAAACATGGCCCGGCATGACCAGGTGATTAAGGCACTCGACGCGTAATCTGAGGGTCGCGGGTTCGAATCCCCGTCACACCAAACATGATCGCCCTTTCAGCCATTGAGGCGTCATAATGTTCACTCAATCCCACTATTCGTTGGTAAAAGAGTAGCCCAAGAGTTGGCGATGGGTGGTGATGACAAGCTGCCTTCCTTCTAGTCTTACACTACTAAATTAGGGACGGCTAGCACAGATATCCCTCGAGTAGCTCTGTGCGAAATTCAAAAATAACCAAAAATAAATAACATACTGACGTTAAATGTTGAGCGGTGATAACGTCGTCGTTAGCCATGATATAACAATTTCAAAACTGGATTCATGTGATGTTTATTGCTTTAATTAAACTTCATAACTTTGGTGCAGCTGGAACATACTTTTGTTATTTGTTCTATATTCTCAGCCATCATTTTTGTAATTCAATAACAGAGAGTTTCCTAAAAGCAAGACTTATAACTTTATCTTCCTTTATTATTCCAAAATATTTGACCCGGCATGGCTAAGCGTGTTAAGGCGTGCGACTTGTAATCTGAGGGTCGCGGGTTCGCATTCCCGCCGCGCCAAACATGCTCGCCCTTTCAGCCGTCGTGGCATTATTATGTGACGGTCACTCCCACTATTCGTTGGTAAAAAAGTAGCCCAAGAGTTGGCGGTGGGTGGTGGTGACTAGCTGTCTTCCCTGTAGTCTTACACTGCTAAATTAGGAACGGCTTGCACAGATAGCCCTCGAGTATTCAAAAACAAACAAACAAAGCTTTGTGCGAAATTCAAAAAACAAACAAGCAAACAAATCCAAAATATTTTATTTTTTCGAGGGTTTAAAATTACGTCGAATTATTTAATTTTTTTAAAGATAATACTCCATCACTTCTTTAAAAATGACTATTTTGGGATGGTGTAACACGCCAGCTTGGCAAAGACAAAAACCACGTACCTCGAGTGATTCAACTTTTCAACATATAAAGAAGCGGACATAGGAAAAGTTTTTATATTTCCATGATATCTGAAGCTCTTACAGCTTTGCCATGTCAGTCCATCCGTCTGTAAAGGTTATTAGATATTTTCACTCGACTCCTTCCACTGCTGTACATCATATTTTCCTTATAAGAAATGTTGTTTACGAAATTTTGATGTGTTTGTGTGTACTGTCTTCTAGCACTTTTTACGTGATTTCGTGAAGAGAAAACCCAAGTTTCAGTATTCTCAATGTAATTCTCACACATCTTTGTGAAACTTTTCAGGAGCATAAAAGAGAAACCATTTGTAAATGTTGCAATGGAACCGACGGGAAATGCTGTAAACATTCCAGTGTCTGTAAAAACGTAGTGAGAAATCACCTGTAGATTTTAACTCGTGATTGATATCAGGTTCTGTAATGTATACAGTATATGTTTAACAGCATAATCTGTAACTCAGTATTTGTAATCGTGGTAGTGGACATTTGGAATTTTCATGTTCGCGTCTCTCAGTACATGTTTTTATATATACATTACTTAGTGTGTATTTCCAGCGTCTCTCAGTACATGTTTCCATATATACATTACTTAGTGTGTATTTCCATATATACATCTCTTGATACGTATTTACGTATCAGCCTTTTCTAACGTGTATTTATACATATATACGTCTTTTAGTATTTATTTCTCTGTCTACATCTCTTAAGACGTATTTCTGTAAATTCATCTTTTTGTGTATATCTTCCACGCATAATTCACATCACCAAGCATTTTGTGACTTTGATAAAATTCTTGGAAAGTTATTTTCACTCAAGACAATCGAGTATGTAATTACATCCAGGCGATCAGAACCCATAAACAATAGTCGCTAACAAGTGGCAAAAATTACACATTCAAATTTATTTATGGTTTACCTTTAAACAACAAACTCTGGATGATAAAAAATCATTCCAAAAATTTAACCAAATTTTATACGTTTTACAATTTGCTTATCACTATATTCTCCAAATCATAATATTTAAAAAAATATATAATTTATCTAGCTCATAACAGGTCCGCAAGTTAAGACTATTTTATTAGATAAAGAATTTTCTCTATACCCTGATAGCGTCTATAGGGTCACTTATTGACATTGATAAATATATTGTATTCACGTAGCTTACGTTTCAGGTCTCGTGCATTAACATTACGTTCAATATCCTTCCCTTTTTATCCATTCATTTTTTTTCAAATATCACATTTGTTCGTTGTAATTTCAATTTGGATAATGTACATGTCTTTTTCTAAAATATGATATTTTATGCAGTTTTATGGGTGTAACTTAGAACAGTATTGTATCACCATAAATGATGGACAAAGTGGTCTTTATACACAAAAGTCGTATAATACACTGTTTCTGGCACCTTTTACATGAGATATCTATACTACTTCATGAAACTTTCTAAATAGATTACTTATTATTATACAATCTCCGTGAACAAATACCTCCCTTTTCGTATTGTTTTGAATAATTTATTTAATAGATATATAGCTAATGCATAATAACATGCACCAACAAAACCACTCAATAATGAATGTGTAATGTCTCTAGCACCAATATAACGTGTTATAAATTGTATTTATGTTACATAATAGCACACTTTTAAAAGTTATTTTATATATTGTAAACATCTAAAAATGTGCTTAATTTCACGAGCGGATAAAGTTCCACTATTAACGCAAATTAAATTCGTCATCCAGAACTTATGTGAATATGTCTTTCATGTAAACTACAATGTAAACAAAACATTTCAATACCATTCGCGTCACTCTTTCCAGGTTGTTTTTGTTTGCTTGTTGTTTTTGGAGCTGTGACCACCGTTGGAAATTAAAACTCTAATTTTCAACGCGGTAAGTTCGTGGTCTTCCTGGTTATTAACTGTTCATTTGTGTTGATTTGACCACTTAAGCTAGTTTAAGATGTCCGAAAACTTTAATACATTAGGATACAAAGACAACAGAATTATTTCAAGGCGTATCAGCTATACTGCTCTTTGATCAGTGATTCGACAATAACTTTATATACATATACCATGTTTTAATTATTACATAGTGAGTTCTTACAGCTTATATAAAGTTTGTTTGTTTCTTTACGAAATTTGCGCAAAGCTACACGAGGGCAATCTGCGCTAGCCGTCCCGAATTTAGCAGTGTAAGACTAGAGGAAAGGCAGCTAGTCGTCACCACCTACCGCCAACTCTTGGGCTACTCTTTTACCAACGAATAGTGGGATTGACCGTCACATTATAACGTCCCCACGGCTGGGGCTGAAAGGGCGAACATGTTTGGTGCGACCGGGATTCGAACCCGAGACCCTCGGATTACGAGTCGCACGTCTTAACACGCTTGGCCGTGCCGGGCCTTTTTCAGAACTTTCATAAGAGATCAACAAAATGATGATTACATTTAAACATCACTCAAACAGACTTTACATAGTAAGTATTGACATTCCAAGTTCATAGTATTATCTCTAAAATCCCTTTGCTAAGTCTGTTTCACATATCAAGAGTGAAATTGCGTTTCTTTCAAACGTACTGAGAATATTTAATATATGCTGTAGTCTAATTTTCTTATGGGTTATCATCATATTAAATATTTCAATAGAGTCTACACACGAATCATATCGAAGGCCTTCAATTTGTGTTGTAAACTAAATCTTCATTTCATCTAGTCGGATGATGCTGACGGTTAACGATTTGAACCATGAATCAGACGTTTGTGTCCGGTTGCTGAAGAGACGGATTATAAAAGTGATGTTTTATTTCTACTATCCCATCAGATTTGGTGGTGGATGCTGCTAATTAGGTGCTTTAAATGCTAGCAGTCAGCTCAAACAAAGACAGAGGTGACACTCTTATTGAAAGTTTTCTCTTACATAAAAACATTGACAGTTGATTTAGTCATCAGCTACACTGTATTTCCTTTGTATCTGGTCAAGCGTGTTAAGGCGTGCGACTCGTAATCCGAGGATCGCGGGTTCGAATCCCGGTCGCACCAAACATGCTCGCCCTTTCAGCCCCAGCCGTGGGGACGTTATAATGTGACGATCAATCCCACTATTCGTTTGTAAAAGAGTAGCCCAATAGTTGGCGGTGGGTGGTGATGACTAGCTGCCTTCCTTCTAGTCTAACACCGCAAAATTAAGGACGGCTAGCACAGATAGCTCTAGCTCTCGAGTATCTTTGCGCGAAATTCAAAAACAAACACACTTCTTATACTTGATGACGTACTATCAGAAAGAACAATATACAAGTCACATAATGGTCGTTACATCAGTCACGACGTAATACTAAACGTGACAGTACGGCGTGATTCTGTTTCCAATATCAATGTATTATTTCCCAAATGTGCTTCAACGGTGCGCTGTAGAAATATGTCAATTGATATCCCCTCAGTCTTTGGCTAAGTTGAGAATATAACTTGGGGTTTAAAATATAACAGCTGCTTAATGTACGTTCAATGTTTCAGTTTAAATGTTGAATGACATTGTATTTTGCAAAAAGTGTCTTCAAGCGTTGGTACATTCTGAGATGCATGAATGTCAGCTGTAACTTTCTTGTTGTCCTCTCGTGGGTCCTCAAAAGCTCTTTTCAAGAGAACACTATTTGTTACTTTTCGTAAAACAAACAAACAAAGATACGTGTAATATTTAAATCACTTTCAAATAATGTGGATACACGGATTCTTTGCCATTATATTTATCCTGGGTGTGCAGGTTTATTATATGCCTTCTCTGTTTTGGAATGTAATCCAAATTTCGTTTAAAACTCATTCATAGAAATCTTTAATACATTGGTTGTTACATGCTATGTCGTTAAGACACTATTTTGTCACGATAAACCGAATCAAATTAAGAGCAGGTGTGCTATATTATTGAAATTTAATGTTATGTTGCTTAGCAACATTTAATATTATCATAATTTAATAGAATGCACACAAATTAAAACACAAAGACAACCACAACTGAAAGTAATTCCTATTGTTGTTTTCAACTCAGTTCCTTCATGATTTGTATGTATTATTTATAATAAAATTAAATAAAACTGTTATTACTAGTTTTAAAAAATCGAGTAAAATGTTTGAATCTTTAAACTGTTGAGAAAGGATTTAGAATTTAAATTAAAAATGCTGTCACCCATTTTTATTGAATAAAAGTTTATATTGTTTTCTGTCAAAAAGCGTAAACACCATGGCAACCATTTCCTTTTCACGTAATCTCTAGTTTTATTTGGGTGTTGGAAGTTAGAAGTATCTGACACAGTAATGAAGTAAACACATGGTAAATGTGCTGATAGAGGTACTACCACAGAAAATATAGTTGACAGTAAAACCTAATCATCTGGTGAACTGTTTGTATTTTCATCAGAATGGGTTTCAGTTTCCTTTTGTATTTACAGAACTTAGTACTTCAAGCCAATTCATTATATTATAAAATTAATTTCGTTAATTATTGGTTCGTTTTCGGCTATATTTTTTTGTTTTTGATTAATACTTTTTATCTGTTCATTTTTACTGATTCATAAACAGGAAGTCTTGAAGCTCACGTTCTTTTGCACTATTTCGACTTTAAAATTTTTATATGAATATTGTGTAATAATTGGTTCGTAAGACAATCGTCCGAAAACAGTAAGTTTTCTTTTCCTTCTACATTTGGCCCGACATGGCCAAGCGTGTTTAGGCGTTCGACTCGTAATCTGAGGGTCGCGGGTTCGAATCCCGGTCGTACCAAACATGCTCGCTCTCCCAGCCGTGAGAGCGTTATAGTATGACGGTCACTCCCACTATTCGTTGGTAAAAGAGTAGCCCAAAAGTTGGCGGTGGGTGGTGATGACTAGCTGCCTTCCCTCTAGTCTTACACTGCTAAATCAGAGACAGCTAGCGCAGATAGCTCTCGAGTAGCTTTGCGCGAAATAAAAAAAAAAATCTTCTAGATTTTGTCAGCTAATTTAACTTTTACGTATGATTGATTTGTTTTCTGCACGAGATGAAGGGATTTGAAAGGCAGGACTTGTGCTCTTGTATAAAGGCCTCGCATGGCCTAGCGCGTTAAGGCGTGCGCTTCGTAATCTGAGGGTCGCGGGTTCGCGCTCGAGTCGCGCCAAACATGCTCGCCCTCCCAGCCGTGGGGGCGTTATAATGTGACGGTCAATCCCACTTTTCGTTGGTAAAAGAGTAGCCCAAGAGTTGGCGGTGGGTGGTGATGACTAGCTGCCTTCCCTCTAGTCTTACGATGCTAAATCAGAGACGGCTAGCGCAGATAGCCCTCGAGTAACTTTGCGCGAAATAAAAAAAAATCTTCTAGATTTTGTCAGCTAATTTAACTTTTACGTATGATTGATTTGTTTTCTGCACGAGATGAAGGGATTTGATAGACAGGACTTGCATATTGTGTTACTATTTCTTGACTTTCATGGTGGGTCAAGCTAATCACTCATCGTTATCAACTAATACGAATATTTCATCTTTCTTCGGGTATCAAGTAATACTCTAAAAAGCTCTAGTTTATGGATTTATTATCTAAAGAACTGTTTCATCGTGCAAAAAACCCAATAAAAACGTGTTTTTTTTTGTTACACATTGTATTTTCTTAAGGCTTATAGCAATATGGCATCAGATTAAAACAATTATAGACTGAAAATCTGGGATTCTATAACCAAAACATTCCAGTTCGTCAAACAATCGGATTATATTTCGTAAAATAAAAGTTTTCTTGAAAATACGAGAAAATATGCTTAATTCAGAAGATGGATGTAACATTTTCGTTTACCTTTGACATGTTACGAAACACAGTTACGTATTGTATAACTCATACGAAATAAACTGCCTTGTAAGCCAACACAGATGAAGTCCAACAAGAGGCACAAGTGATGAGGATATTTGATTGTTGAAGTTCATCTAAAGCTGCTCGAGGGCTATCTGCGCTAGCCGTCCCTAATTTAGCAGTGTAAGACTAGAGAGAAGGCAGCTTGTCATCACCACTCACCGCCTATTCTTGGGCTACTCTTTTACCAACGAATAATAGATTGACCGCCCCATTATAACGCCCCCACGGGTGGGAGGGCGAGCATGTTTGGTGCGACCGGGATTCGAACCCGCGACCCTAGGATTACGAGTCGAACGCCTTAACCCACCTGGACATGACGAGCTCCTGAAATGATAGACTAGAAGGTTAGCATCTAATTCACCCACCGCCAACTCCTGTGCTATTCACTACAACTATAATTATCTATAATTCATAACCATAATTTACTGTGTTTCGAATACTTTGTGACTCATTAAACCTATTTGCTATTAGATATTTTTTAAATATAGTCATCTTAATGAACTTAATTGTGATATATTTAACATATACAAAAGAGTCACTAGCTAAACGTGTTTTCATAAATATATTTTATTTAGTTTATTTAAAGCAACAGCGTGTGATATAGATTACATAAACAAAACTAACAAAACTAATACCATGATGTTATCTGTATCAGATAAACTAACTAAATTATATCTATAAAAAACAACGTTTAGCTAGTGACTCTTAAAATCAGAACACCTGCATGAAACATACTTTACTTGATATATACTCTCAACTAGTTATGAAATCATGTGACTATTTCAGTCAGTACAATTGTGTCTGTGCGCGTGGTGCTATATTCTGGTTTTAAGTGCATGCAACTTCTTTAACTCAAGTAATACTTGTATACGACAACAGTTAGATACTCGTATAATCTTGGCACTATGCCTGAGCCCCTTTGAAAGAACGAGTTATCTCACGTGGTGGCACAATCACTTGTACAAAACGGTATGAGTAAGATTTTTTTTTCCTCCACGAACTCTTTGTTTTTGTGTTGTATGGAAAGATTCTTCTCAATCACAGTGATAAATTATATAATTAAAAGCTAATCAGTAAAGTAATTACTTCATGAATCACATTATTCATTGTTAAGAAATATTGTGTTTCACTTGTTTGTTCATTTGTGTTCAGGTCTTTCCTTTTATGTTCTATTTCGATTCATTCTTAGCATAACATTTTTTATTTCTACGTTTTATGGATGCATTAGAAGCCGTCTTTTGGATATTAGTGAACTTGAATATCATGCATCTATTTGTTGAATATCTGTTACCCTATGAAATGTAGCCGTCGATTTTTAAGCACGCGACACAACTCACTCACTCACTCACCATACCCCAAAGGAAAAGAATTTAAATACGGAAAAACTTGCTCATTGGCCGGATAACTGTAACATAATATAACAAGAAGATGTAAGCGTTCTGAAGTTCACGAGTTTAAGAGAGAAGAACATTTGCATGCGGCTAGCGCGAGCATACCAGAAAATCGATTCTTCAATAACTCTTAAGATTGGTTATGCACGACCTAACGCGCGTGGGACTATTCAACAGTGTAAGTAACCTGATATTACAGCATCTAAAAAAAAATCCAACTGTTCGAAAATCCATCTGCGTAAGACAAATTCACTTGTTAGAATTGCAAAACAGTGGAAGATTCGTCTTTGAAACGAATTTATTTGTGTTTTTGTTTCTACCATAGTGGCGACACGTGAAACGAAACTATCAATGAGGTCAGTGCAGGATGCATGGCTACTTTGGATGGGTTACAGCATTTAGAAAAATACAAAAACCTACGAGAAATACCCCATGTGAAACATAGAACAGTGATCCAGGCCCCGCTGTGCATTGTGGGCCTACTGAGCTTAATATAAACAATAGTTAAATTTCATTATATTAACAGAAGCGTGTCTCTGTATGCTTCACGAAGTGGTGTTCGATTTATCTGGATAACTGTGGTGTTAAATATGTATTATACTATACGTCTAGTTATTCAAGGAGCCTTTGTAGGTTTATTGTTGTTCTTGTTTTGAATTAAGCACAAAGCTACACAATGAGCTATCGGTGCTCTGCCCACCACGGATATCGAAACCCGGTTTTTAGCGTTACAAGCCCGCAGACATCCGCTGAGCCACTGGAGAGCTGTAGGCTTATTAAGAGATATATATTTACACGGAATTCTGGTATAAATGCCATATAATTGCCTGCCCAGCTGTGCCCAAAATGAGTCTCGAAACCCGATTTTTAGAAAAATAAGCCAGCAGACTTTCCGCTGAGCCACCGGGTAGCCAATAATGAAGAAAGTTCACACATCCGATTTCGGTCTTAACAATTTAACTCATTCAATAAATTTCCTTATAGAATCATTTTTCAGAAACCCTACCATTCTTAAAGCATCATTTAATTAATAAATTTTGCTCTTTAAATTATATTCGCACTGCACAAGCTATGTTTTGTTTGTTTGTTTGTTTTGGAATTTCGCGCAAAGCTACTCGAGGGCTATCTGTGCTAGCCGTCCGTAATTTAGCAGTTTAAGACTGGAGGAAAGGCAGCTAGTCATCACCACCCACCGCCGACTCTTGGGCTACTCTTTTACTAACGAATAGTTGGATTGACCGTCACATTAAAACGCTCCCACGGCTGAAAGGGCGAGCATGTTCGGTGCGACCGGGATTCGAACCCTCGACCCTCGAATTACGAGTCGAACTCCCTAACACACTTGGCCATGCCAGGCCCGTGTTATAATACATCATATTAAACCCTCACAGTCTGTGTGGGTGTTAAACCCGTGCATCGTTTCTTCTGTAACGTAATTGAAAAACATTCCATCCGTTTAGGGTTTTAGTTTTTCTTAACTGACTAAAACGCGTACGTTCCGTTCAACTCGACTTAACAGAGAACTGGTTCAAATCAATGTTTGATAGTTGCTCTTAGCAAATGTTAATTCGTTGCTTCTGCTCCGACCACACATTCTGTTTCTTTTATAGTCACTTCTTGCGTGACTTGGCGGCTCATCAAACATCTAGTTACACAATAAAACAGATATTCGCACGTTTCAATTGAACGTATTGAACGGTGTATTCACTTCGTTTTTTGTTTGTTTGTTTATTAGCTTTAGTTTAATTGAGAATTTTAATTCAGGACCGACACGCCTATTTTCTAATGCACAAATGTGACTCCAAATACCTTATGAAAGAAGTTATAAAAGTTATTTCTAAAGCGTGTCTTATGACGTTAAAAAAAACACCAAAAAACATTCATTTGACAAAGTTACAGTCACACTAACTGGAAAGGGTAATAGTCACTTTTCACTGTAAACCTACGATCTCATAACTACGTAAGAATTTGGTCTTTTTACAATTACTCTAAGAGGCTCTTTGAAAGAACCATAAATAATGTGACAAGTACGAAAAAAAGATGTGTTCATAGCATGTCTATAGAATAAATTGAAAGTCGTGCCTAAACTTTAAGCCTTAAAATAGGTTTGTCTTTTTTGTTTTTCTTATTGTGGAGTGACAAAATTTTCGATTAGATTCCAAGACACTTCAAACAATAAAAATATAAGTAGCCTATTTAACACAAACTACACTAATTCCTAGTATAGGTCTTATATTATTACTTTAATACAAGGTTCACCGTATTAACCAGTTTGTTTGTTTTGGAATTTCGCGCAAAGCTACTCGAGAGCTATCTGAGCTAGCCGTTCTTAATTTAGCAGTGTAAGACTAGAGGGAAGGCAGCTAGTCATCACCTACCATCGTCAACTCTTGGGCTACTCTTTTACCAATGAATATTGCGATTGACCGTTGCATTATATCGCCCCCACGGCTAAAAGGGCGATACTATTGACTTAAGACCGAATTCAGTTTTCCTCTTCAGTTCAGTGGTGCATAATAAACATATGTTTCGATTTTGTAAGTAACTATTCCGAATAAATTACACGTAATCTTATAGTATTGTATATATTAGTTCAGAATAATTCACTTTTTAACGTTTATAAGATCATAACACTTTCATATAAAATATATATATATGTCTAGTTATTATTTTATTAATTTGTGTATTATTACTAAAACTAATTCGATTTTTTTTGTATTTAGTATATTAATGTGCATACATATACAAAATACAGAATATTAAATAGTCATTAAAAACTGATAGCATGAATTGTTCATCTTTGTAACAAAGAAAATATAATCTATTGAACAATCAAATAAACAACCGAAACTTGGTCAAAGGGACAATCAGTGTTTTAATTAATAAGAAAATTGTGGTTACAGCTTTGCTTACAATCAAACAGATAAATAATTAAAAGAGAAATACAAAATATGTTCTTTCTACTAATTACAGAGAACACAACAGTAATTTTTTATTACTTCCAACCCAATAATAATATAATGTTTTACTTGGAGAGAAATTTGCAATTATACTTAGATTAATAGAAGTAGTTAAGTCGATATGTGCCACAAATATTTCGAAATGTTGCTACAATTAGGTTTGTTTGTTTCTTGAATTTCGCGCAAAGCTACTCTAGGGCTATCTGCACTAGCCGTCCCTAATTTAGCAGTGTAACTCTAGAAGGAAAGTAGCTGGTCATCACCACCCACCGCCAACTCTTGGGCTACTCTTTTACCAACGAATAGTGGGATTGACCGTCACATTATAACGCCCTCACTGCTGACAATGCGAGTATGTTTGGTGCGACGTAGATTCGAACCCTCGATCCTCAGATTACGAGTCGAACGTGATCATGCTAAAATAGTCTCGCTGGTTATAATAATGGTAAATTACCCACCTTAGTTTTGTTTATGGTTATGTTGCATTTAGTTCTACCAAAAGAACTTTACTTTTGTTATCGTTTCAGTTTCTGTTGTTTTTATTTGTTCTTTTGCTACAAAAACGTAGAGAGTATTTCAATCTGCGTGAGGGAAAAACATCTTCCAGGTATATACAGAAACTTCCCAGACACAGAGGTTGTCGTTTCAGTGATCCAACGTAATGATTCTTGTTAGATCTTTATCTCAGTACTTCTCGTATCATTGAATTTCCAAACAGATTGGTGCGTTCGTTTGCCAAACTCAACCATATTACACGGGACTCTGTCTTATTAGCTCAAGAAAAGTCGCTTCAAATGGATTTTATGAATTACCAACGCACTTTCGGCCATAATATTTGCATATTTCCCAAAAATACATAGAGGAATATAAGCAGACGTTTCTTTTTTCCAATTTTTTACTTTGTATTACAGTTTGTCTACGAAGGTTTCTGTGTTATATCTGCTTAGTTATAACAATCAAGGTCTAGTTATATGCAGAAGTCCACCAGTTTGTCAACGGCACTTCTCCGGAGTTACGATACACAAATCGGTGTTTCGATTCCTGGCAGTGGATGGAACATATAAAACCACAAACAAACAAAGAAATCCTACACGACAAAGTCTTACGTACCACATTGAGCAGTTGATATTCGTATGCTAAAATTAATTATGACTAATCTAAGAACTTATTTTGAAGTCAGATGTCTTTAACCTGTTCAGTCCCGTAGACGAGATAACTCGTCCAAGCCGATCGGTTACACAGCGCCACGGACGAGTTAATTCGTTCTCAGTAATACCTAACTTCAACGCTAGATGTCAGAACCATACATGTATTTGACCTACTTACAAATTGTTTCACTTTCGATCCAAAATGTCGTAACGATAAAAGTTACAAAATGAAGAAGCATTAGAGTTGTATTGTAGCAGCTGAAATACTTGGCAGTCAACAGGTTAAATACTGTTTTAGTAGCTATAATCAGACAAAATTATATCACGAATAGTTTTTGTTTTCTATTCCTTACAAACCTATTACAAAAACACGCTGTCCACTATCATTTAAAGGATAATCCATTAGTAAATACACACACATATATATAACATATAGGATGAATCTTTACTAAATAGCAGTGAGAAAACTCGATAAAATGTTTGTTATTTCGACAGTTGGATTTATCTTCCAAGATAAAGATTTCTTTAGTCCCGGATAAGACTTATTGCTCGAGTTTTATCTTCTATTTTTAATGGAAGGACGATGTAATTCTTTCCTGGACACACCGTAACTGCACACGACTTAACTCAACCTGTTAAAAAATGTTCTTACAAGCAGCAATTTCTCAATTTGTTTTACTAAGAATCTGTTTATCTCCTTCTGTTTAACCATGATTTGTTTGTACTTAACTTGCTTTATTTCAAAATATTTATGTTGATTACTTAATATAATTACAGTAAACAAAGTGTGCAGTTTGTTTGAGAAATAAAATAAGTTATTGTGTGGTTAGGTTTATCCCAAATGTTCCTCTTTTCTTTATGCAGTATCAAGAACTTGTGAACAAATACAATGAGAGCAATAAAAGTTTCTATCACTTTCTGAATTTGCGCAAAGCTACACGAGGTCTATCTGCGCTAGCCGTCCCTAATTTAGTAGCGTAACACTAGAGGGAAAGCAGCTAGTCATCACCACCTACCTCCAACTCTTGGGCTACTTTTTAATGTATGAATAATTAGAATGATCGTGACACTATAACACCCCAATGACTGGAAAGGCTAGCATGTCTGGTGTGACGGGGATTCGAACCTGCGACCCTCAGATTGCGAGCCGAACACCCTGACCACCAGGCCATGCCGGGTCCGTAAAGTAAGGGTTGCAAATAAATAATTCGACTTATTTTAAGACAGTTCAGTTTGTTTCTGTTTCTAAATTTCTATCAGCATAATCCCAACCAAGACAGCGCACGATTTATTTTTAATGTGTCAAGCAAGTTCCTGCATTATTTGCTTCAAAAATTTTCATAAAAAAATTAAAACATACGTTAAAATTATAAAAAAACAATCCACTTCTACCTCTTTTACGTAAGTTCAGAATGAAACAGCAACTGATACCTATATTATCATATTTTTATGTAGCTTTTATCTGGCACTCAAGAGTGAATTACAAGTCATTCGATGTAGTTCCGTCCTCCGAAGCTCTTAGACGATAACTGGTGAACGATTCTTTCGAACTTTTAGTTTCCAAATATTAAAGGACACCTACGAACACGCTGCAGAGCAAACATGTCTGTAATATTTGTCAAACTGAACGGGGCGGGGCGTCTCTCAAAATGCTTGCGCGTATCACTTGAATTTCTATTCGATTCCATTAGCTGTATTTTCAAAGCTAACTCTTAGAGAAATGAATATTTCATTAGCTATAACTAATTTCAAAGGAATAGCAATAATAAACGTAGTTAAGAAGGTTTCTGAATTTGTGTAGGATCCATCTGAGAATTAACATATAATAATTTTCAAAGCTGTCTACTGATTTGCTTTATTGAATAAAATACAACCACTCACTACTACTTGATATAGAAAGTCTGGATTATTCTGTTAGAAGAAAAGGCTAAATTCTGAGTTGACTGAACAGTGTAAGAACTAAATCAACTTTCAGTAAGAAAAGCTTATCTCTACAACATGAGCAAAGAATTTTATAGAAATAATATATGTTAACGTATTTTTTGTATCTTTTGTAGCGACAAGTCAACATTAAAAAGCAGCTTTTCACATACAAAGATAATGTAACTATTGACTTGTAATTTTTATTGTTGTCGAAGTTTCGTGTGTGTCTGTTACATTTTATTTATTCGTTTATATTAACTGGATAATATAGCATAGCGGCCCGGCATGGCCAAGCGTGTTTAGGCGTGCGACTCGTAATCTGAGGGTCGCGCCAAAAGTGCTCGCCTTTTCAGCCGTGGGGGCGTTATAATGTGACGGTCAATCCCACTATTCGTTGGTAAAAGAGGAGCCCAAGAGTTGGCGGTGGGTGGTGATGACTAGCTGCCTCCCCTCTAGTCTTACACTGCTAAATTAGGGACGGCTAGCACAGATAGCCCTCGAGTAGCGTTGTGCGAAATTCAAAAAAACATAATATAACATAGCCCCTTGGGACCATTTTAAACATTTCGAAAAGCTGGACAGGAAGTTCACATTTTATTGGAGGAAGTTTTTAAATGGATACATACTATATGGGCGTTATTTTTGTAGAAACGTGACTTCAGTAGAATGACTAAAGTAGAATCGTTAATGATAGCACACGTGGTTTCGGAGTAATTTGTACAAAAAAGTAATAAGTTATGTTCATCGCAAGCTATCTGCACAGATCAAATCCTCTCTGTGAAGGATTAGTTTTAATCTATGTTACTCGTAGCCCAATAAGTTTAGAACATAACAATTCAAATTATTATTTGTAAATATTGAAAATATTGTATCAACTTTATGAGCACTGTTTGTTTGCTTTTTGGAATTTCGCGCAAAGTTACACGAGGGCTATCTGCGCTAGCCGTCACTAAGTTAGCAGTGTAAGACTAGAGGGAAGGCAGCTAGTCATCACCACCCACGAATAGTGGGATTAACCCTCACATTATAACGCCCCCACAGCTGGGAGGGCGAGCATGTTTGGTGCGAGTGGGATTCGAACACGCGACCCTCGGATTACGATTCGAATGCCTTAACACGCTTGGCCATGCCGGGCCTATGATAATAGCTCTTCACTTAAAACGTAATGATAAAGAAGGGTTAAATTCCCATTACGTTTCGTTTTAAAGCATTTACAGTTTTTCTGGTGAACTGTTAAATATATTTATTTTTAATTTGTTTTTGGCAACTCTTGTTTACGGTTTGAAATATTTGTGTTTTTAAGATAATAAGCTAAAGTCAATTGTGCAAATAAACCATTTATTAAACTAAAGAGTCACACATCAAAAACCTGATAAAAAGATAAATTAGATGTCGGCCGATAGGGGCCTTTTTCATGTGAGTTGTTTTGTCTATGGTGTTCGAATATTCTTGCATTATTGTTGTAATACTTGGAAAGAAAGAATCAAAACTATATGTAAATCAGCAATGTTCTAAAATTTAGGCCCGGCATGGCCAAATGTGTTAAAGCGTTCGAATCGTAATCTGAGGGTCGCGGGTTCGATTCCCCGTCGCCCTTTTAGCCGTGGGGGCGTTATAATGTGACGGTCAATCCCACTATTCGTTAGTAAAAGAGTAGCCCAAAAGTTGGCGGTGGATGGTGATTACTAGCTGCCTTCCCTCTAGTCTTACAGTGCTAAATAAGGGACGGCTAGCGCAGATAGCCCTCCAGTAACATTGCGCGAAATTCAAGAAACAAACAAACCTAATTGTAGCAACATTTCGAAATATTTGTGGAAGTGACGTATTTACCAAATCACTTTATACATTATATGCCTATACAATCTTATAACCACGTACATTATTCATCGTAATTTGCTACTAAAGTGCATTGAAATAAATTTTACTGCTTAGTAAATTGTTTAAACAAATTGCGTTAAAAGGAGAGAACGTGTTAGTTGAATATTTAACTACAAGAAAGTTTAATTCGTAACAAACTAATTTTGTTACAGTACCTTACATTGTATAAAGAAGTTAGTGTTGGTAGGAGAACCTTAATTAATGAGTATAGCCCCGTTAAACACTACACAATAACCTTCGAATGTGAATCTCATGTTTCCATGTCTTAAACGCTTGTTTTATCTATTTCTTACCTCATTAAGTAGGTTTTGTCACTTTTGTCTATCGTTACGACTCTTATACTGATAATTTCCGAACATAATCTGTTCCGCCTTATCTCTTTCCGCCCTCTACAATTTTTTGTTTCATAGTTTCTGGTTGTGTGAATTCATGCCCGCACCGTGCATTCGTACGTCATGTTAATGAAGCAATTACTTTTCCTCGTCTCATGTAATTAACATTTTTTTTAAGAATGTTTAATTTTACATGTAACCTAATGTCTGACTGCATTATTTTTATTCCTTTTAGATTAATCTGAATGACTTGGAACTTGCTCAGTTGTAGTCGACGTCAGAAAAGAATTGAGATTTTATACTTGAAACGACAATCAGCGAGTCGCATCTCTTGGCAAACTGTGCCAATCAAACCTTTCTTAGAAATCACTGAGTGATTACAATGTGAATTTTAAAATTAAGTAATTTTTTTGTTTGTTGGTAAAGTACAAGTTAAAATATTGCTGTGGGCTCTTTCGGTATTTCTGGCATGTTATAAGGTTTGTTTGTTTTTGAATGTCGCGCACAGCTACTCGAGGGCTATCTGTGCTAGCCGTCCGTAATTTAGCAGTGTAAGACTTGAGGGAAGGCAGCTAGTCATCACAATCCACCGCCAACTCTTGGGCTACTCTTTTACCAGCGAATAGTGGGATTGACCGTCACATTATAACGCCCCCACGGCTGAAAAAAATATTACTATACGTGAGCTTAAAAAGATTTTTCTTACTTGACCGTTTAATCCATGTACATACAATCATGTGAAAACGTTAGGACACCCTATGAAAGCCTGTGTATTTTTGTAACATTTTTGGATATATAGATATTTAATCTCAATTTTTACAATAGTGAGAGATTATAAGAATATAACTAAACAACTAAAACTGATGAAAAGACTTTTCAAGATATTCTGTAAATGTAATTCTACAAAAATGCCTATTCTACCTGAGGAAAAAGTTAGGACACCCTACCCCCTAATAGATAGTGTTACCCCCTTTGGCTGAAATAACTGCAGTGAGACGCTTCTTGTAGCCATCTACCAGTCTCTGACATCGGTCTGAAGAAAGTTTACCCCACTCCTCAATGCAGAATTCTTTCAGCTGTGAGATGTTTGAGGGGTTTCTTGCATGTACATGCCCGTTTCAAGTCACTCCACAGCATCTCAATGGGATTAAGATCTGGGCTTTGATTTGGGCATTCCAGGACTCTCCATTTCTTAGTTTTCAGCCAGTCCTTGGCGGATTTACTGGTATGTTTTGGGTCATTGTCGTGTTGCAGGGTCCAGTTCCGCTTCAGCTTTAATTTTCGTACAGATGGTCTCACATGATCCTCAAGCACCCTCTGATACACAGTAGAATTCATGGTGGATTCTATGATTGTGAGCTGTCTAGGTCCTGCTGCAGCAAAGCAGCCCCAAACCATGATACTTCCACCTCCATGCTTCACAGTTGGTATGAGGTTCTTTTCCTGGAATGCTGTATTTGGTTTACGCCAAACATGTCCTCTGTTCTGGTGTCCAAATAATTCAGTTTTGGACCCATCTGTCCAAAGAACATTATTTCAGAAGTCCTGGTCTTTGTCTGCATTCTCTCTAGCAAACTTCAGTCTGGCCTTGATGTTTCTCTTAGAGAGCAAAGGTTTCCTCCTTGCACACCTCTCATGCAAATTAAACTTGTGCAATCTCTTTCTGATTGTAGAGCCATGCACTTTCACATCAACAGTAGCCAGAGTCTGCTGTAGGTCCCGAGATGACATGTTAGGGTGTTTGTAGACCTATTTTGGCATCTAGCGGTCTGCTCTCGGGGTGAACTTGCTTGGACGACCAGACCTGGGCATGTTGGCAGTTGTTTTGAAAGTCCTCCACTTGTTGAATATTTTCCGGACAGTGGAATGGCTGATTTCAAAATCTTTTGGGATCTTTTTAAATCCCTTACCAGACTCATAAGCTGCTACAATTTTCTTTCTGAAGGCCTCAGACAGTTCTTTTGCTCCCATCATGGTGCTCACTCTCACTTCAACAGTCAGGAGCACACAAAATACAATATCTGAGGTTTAAATAGGGCAAGCCTCATTCACAATGCTGAGTAACGATCTCCTAATCATATGCACCTGGTGTGATACACCTGTGTGTGAATTGAGCCATTTTAAGTGGGAATACATGTGGTGGTGTCCTAACTTTTTCCTCAGTTAGAATAGACATTTTTATAGAATTACATTTACAGCAGACCTTAAAAAGTCTTTTCTTCAGTTTTAATTGTTTAGTTATATTCCTATAATCTCTCACTATTGTGGAAATTGAGATTAAATATTTACATACTCGTAAATGTTACAAAAATACACAGGCTTTCATAGGGTGTCCTAACTTTTTCACATGACTGTACAACTCAGATAGAAAATTTCTATTTCAATTTATTGAGAAGATTTATCGATGTTTTTATTCAATTATTTATTATTACGTCCAGATTAATTATTTCTAACACAATCGAAGAGGATGATAAACATACTGATACACAACGTTCAAACATTATATTGTATTTGTAACTTCTATTTATTTTATGAAGATATTCTGTCTCAATGCTACAAGACTTACTGTTAAATTACGTAAACATAGATTTCTGGTCCAATAATCACGTTTCTACTATGTTAATGACTTCGAGAACAAACAGTTCCTTCTAATTTTGATGACAGTGACTTAAATGCATCACTTGTAAAGCTGATGGCAAAACAACTTCTGTTAATGATTTATTTTATTATAATTCAATATTAGCTTCTGATCAAATGCTGTTTGATTTAACGACGAAGTAAAGAAAGGTGTTGTTACGAAATAACCCAGAAGAATCCGAAAAAAGAATTGATTTTGTTTCTTCAATTATTATTCACAGAGTGAAGAGCTGATCGTGTTAGCTCCTCGACCGACAAGTGTGTTTCCTAATGGAATCGATTTAGCGAGACATGTTTTTGGCATGTTTCACTAGATCAATAATAAGAAGCCTTTTTTTCCATCAGAGGGCTTCCTGATTTCCGTGACTTGTCTTCGCCCCTCTCAACACAATACATTTGTGCGAAAACGTTAAAAGCACAACGAATGAACAGACACACACGCACACGCGTGCATATACAGCTGTGACGTCGTTTTTTTGTTTCGTTTGCAGGTTATTTTAAATTATCTGGTCATAATAACTCCTAACTCAATCCAAGTAAGCAAAAGCAATTTCTGTCGTTCTGAATAGACGTGACATGGCCAGGTGGATAAGGCACTCAACTCATAATCGGAGGTTCGCTGGTTCGAATCCCTGTCACACCAAACGTGCTCGTCCTTTCAGCCGTATGGTTGTTATAATGTTACGGTCAATCCCACTATTCGTTGGTAATAGAGTAGCCCAAGAGTTGGCGGTTGGTGGTGATGACTAGCTGCCTTCCCTCTAGTCTTACACTGCTAAATTAGGGACAGCTAGCGCAGATAGCCCTCGTGTAGCTTTACGCGAAATTCAAAACAAACCAAAGCAATATCTCTGAACGTTCTGACGGTCTTGGACATTGCTAAATTGTGTTGGCCTAAGTTTACGGCCACGTTAGTTGTACTACGGAACGCATAACTAAACATAACGATACACAGACCCATGTACTTCACACACACACACACTGACTCAATCAAATTTCAACTTACTTTCTTCGCATTTCAACTCTCAACTACCTTGGCTTTTCACCAAATATCATTTATTTTATAATCTACCATTTTTCTACATATTTCTAGGACTATCGTGAACTTAATGTCTCATTATTAAATAAAGAATTTCGCAGCGCCATCTAGCTAATAAATAAACTGCAGGATTAGGATTACATAACTTACAATAATGTGTTTTATTTGCAGTAAAATACTAATAATAATGAGTTATAAGTAAGGCCTACGTCTGATTGAATTCGGTTCATTATATTAGTGGTTCAGTACGTTTGACACACATAATAAGCTAGCCATTTGAATCAGTCATTATGTTAGGGAACTGTGGATCACGTTCACGTAAACAAATTTGAGATTTCGATAGAAGAAGCGTTGATTGTTCAAGTATTCCAGTAACTGATATAAGTATCCATAGTTTCCTTCGTTCATTTTATTGCCTAGGTTGGAAGGTATAATAACAGTAGTGAACGTGGAAGGTTTTTTTTTTTTGTAGCCCTTGTATCACATGATGATCAAGAACAAATGTCTGATAATTAACTCACCAGAAGACAATAGTTGGACATCTACAGACACGTACATTAACGTTGTGAAAACTGGTTTACTGATTTAGTTATTTCAGAACGTGCTCTTATTAGATTCGGTTGTTGAAGATTATTTTTTTATCCAGCTAAAATAAAAGAGACAAAGATAAAGATACGACTATTGTAGCGACTGTGGAAGTTTACTGTGAGTCTCACGTCACGTGAAGACTAATTGAACACATCTCATAATTAATTCAACCTAAAAAACCAATTGGACGATTAATCAACGTAAATAAATGAAGCCTTTAGCTTAAAAACAAAACTGGTTAAACGCTCGTTTTGTCACAATCGTCATGGTAAACCCTAAATATCTCTACGTTTTGCGTATAAGCAAATAATATTTTTTGTTGTCACGATTTACATAGCAAGAATTACATTTAATACAAATTATCTATAGTGCTTATTTTATCTATACCCTTCAATAGTTTTACGATAAAGTGCCATGGGCTATCTGTGCACTGCCCACTGATGGTGTCAAAACCCGATATATAGCGTTGTAAATCCAAAGACATACCACTGTGTCGTGGTTCAGATGTTTGTGATATGTGCTGTAAGTTAGATACCTTCTCCCCGTGTTCTTGGAATAAACGTTCTCAGGGAGTCTTTGAATACGAGTTGTGTTACGTATAAAACAAAATACTGTACGTAAAAACATTACTATATGACGTGACTTGGAAAATAACATCTGTTTTAATATATTTATACTCGTAATCTGAGGGTTGCGGGTTCGCATCCCCGTCGCACCAAATATGCTAGCCCTTTCAGCCGTGGGGGCGTTATAATGTGACGGTCAATTCCACTATTCGTTTGTAAAAAAAGTAGCCCAAGAGTTGGCGGTGGGTGGTGATGACTAGCTGCCTTCCCTCTAGTCTTACACTGCTAAATTACGGACGACCAATGCAGATAGCCATTTTGTTCCTTGTGGACACTAAGACGCTGGTTGAATTTACTTTGTTTTTTTCCATTGAGGAATTTCAATATTAACTCAAACATACACGCATTTTTACTTGTTTTGTTATCAACTGTTTCTAGGCAACCATACCCTTGGAAACTCATCCCTTGTTTTAAAACAGGCGTATCAAAAAAGGAAATGTTATGTGAGAGTGCAGTCCGTGCAATATAACAAATATTTCGGTCATGTTTATTACACTGTAGGGTTTTACTCATAGGGACTTACAAAGAGAAAAATATAAATAATGTAGCTACAAAAGCTTTCAAAAACACCTGAATTCGTTTCTTCTATTTGAGTTTCTCAGTAAATCATTGCGTATGAACAGTGCTATTTTGTTTATAGTATAACTTCGATTGTTTCTAAGCCTAGTTTGAGGACAAATAAAATATTTACTTCAGAACATACACAACTGTCTTCATGATGTTTCACACTTTGAGATACGCAATACGTTTCCAGACTTATGGACTAGGTTGAACTATGTTTCCCAAAGGGAAACAAAAATAAAGATGTTGCACCGTTTTCCCTGACAGATAATTTAAATCTCTTAAACTCTATTGTATAATAGATTGCATGTAGTACACTCCATCAAAGTTAACGTTTTGTCTTCGTCTGCAAAACCAATTCACTTTACGTCTCCACTTATAGATTCTACCGTCGCAAAAAATAGTTCAGAAATGGCTGTCTCGTTTAACATTACAGACGTTTATGAGCAATGTATAAAGTTTTTTTATAGTTTTAAATTCTTCGACGTTTGTAGAACGTAATTTCGTATGATGCGTATATTGAATTGTGATATATTTCAACATCATCTACAGGCAACAAGGAATTGTTTTGCTACTTACTGTTCAATCTTATGCTTGTGAAAAGTAAAAATGTGAAAACATCCCTTTAATTTTCCCTCTTATATTCTCATAAAAATACCGACCTCCATTACTGCCGACGGCAACACATTTCATAAGCCAATAATGCTATCAGAAGAATAAAACTTTAACAGGTGCTAAGCTCGTTTTTACCAAATATTAAGCCGTCTTTAAAATTCAATGAGACCAAATCCCAACTTCAAATATAATCCTTGGCAGCAAACTTCAAAAATAATCCTTGGCACCATCCTATTGTGTCTCCTCTTTCCAATAAACAAACATCCTTTCTTTGTGGGCCCGGCGAGGCCAAGCGTGTTAAGGCGTTCTACTAGTAATCCCAGGGTCGCAGGTTCGAATCCCGGTCCCACCAAGAAACATGCTCACCCTTTCAGCCGTAGGTTCCGTTATATGTGATGGTCAATCCCACTATTCGTTGGTAAAAGAGTAGCCCAAGAGATGGCGGTGGGTGGTGATGACTAGCTGTCTTCCCTCTAGTCTTACACTGCTAAATTAGGGACGGCTAACGCAGATAGCCCTCGAGGAGCTTTGCGCGAAATTAAAAAAAAACAAAAAAAACAAAGAAGCTTTCAGAAGCAACACCTGAAGAATATTGATGTTATAAAATCTGTTTTTTGGAATATTCGGGAAAAAGTTTATATTTTGTATTTGCTATTGTAGTTCTGGATCATCGCATGATTTTTTTTTCCTTTTTTGAGTTGATATAGTTTGTTAAAATACAAAGTTTAAAATGTCTTAAACTTCGTCTTCCTTTTTTGGAGAAGAACAGCGCAGTAGGGGGCGCTATTGATTTTGTAATTAGTTTGTCTCGCAGCTAACACTTTTTATCGAAAATTAAAGAGAGAAAAGGTGCGATAAACGTTAACCTGACGTTTATGATAAGCACGCATGGTAGACTGATAACGTAAAATCGTTGTTTTCTTGAACAGTTTCAATGGTGAATTCTTTGAACAAAAAACGATAAAAAATGACGTCTCATAGGTGTCGATATTTTATCAGTGATAGATACGATAGAATACTTTCATTAATCCAGATCAATTTTGTAAAGGAATATTACGTATATCATATATAAGGTGAATTTCACATCAAATCAAAACCGTTCTAACAACACCAATTTAGAGGTAGCAATTAAAAGTATTGTTCGTCTCGTGCATACAACAATAAAAAATAAAACATCAAACTCATAGGGTATTATGGCATCTACTTTAAGAGCACTGACACTGTAATGGGCCCGGCATGGCCAAGCGTGTTAAGGTGTTCGACTCGTAATCCGAGGGTTGCGGGTTCGAATCCCAGTCGCACCAAACATGCTCGCCTCTTCAGCCGTGGGGGCGTTATAATGTGACGTTCAATCCCACTATTAGTTGGTAAAAGAGTAGCCCAAGAGTTGACGGTGGGTGGTGATGACTAGCTGCCTTCCCTCTAGTCTTACACTGCTAAATTAGGGACGGCTAGCGCAGATAACCCTCGAGTAGCTTTGCGCGAAATAAAAAAAAAAAAGAGACACTGTAATTTTTCTTAATTTTGTGTCTAGACGATTCACATTATTAGCCAAGATTCAACCAAAGGTCTTAACACACAGCTGGTAATTATCGCGCATTCTACGCTGATTTATCATCCTTAAGTAAGTGTTATAGATTAAATGAGAAACTAGTATAAGATTGATGGATTTTTTTTTAGGTTATCAGGGTTACCACAGTAAATAAAAATCAGAAAGAAAACTGCATATTCAAAAGAATACAAAGCACTTTTTATAGTGTCTTAGCTGAACAAGACCGAGTATCTATAGAATGTTCTTAAATTATTCTGTCGATAAATAACTGCGAAGAAAAACAACAACAAAACAAAACAGCTACAACAGAGACATTCAAAGTAGTGGCCTAAAACAAAATTCATACTAAATAACGTAGGATTAATATTTTTATTTGAATTTCTTAAATGGCCATAGACGATGCTGTAAATTGTCTTTTAATTTGAATTAACTTTTGTATATTTTTCATGAGTTTATTTGTTGACCGATATTTTTATATTGTGAAATATTAGTCGCCATATTGGAAATAAAGTGTATCAGTAGTGATTTGTTTTGTTTGTTTTTGAATTTCGCACCAAGCTACACGAGGGCCATCTGCGCTAGCCGTCCCTAATTTAGCAGTGTAAGACAAGAGGGAAGGCAACTAGTCATCAACACCCACCGCCAACTCTTGGGCTACTCTTTTACCAACGAATAGTAAGATTGACCGAACATTATAACGACCCCACGACTGAAAAAAAAAGGGCAAGCATGTTTGGTGTAACGGGTATTCGAACCAAGCACAAAGTAAACACGTCTCCTATAAACAAAAGATAACAAGTAGTTTGCTGTTTGTCCATATATCAACAATTTATTCAAAACGTGAAATCAGTAATGATCCGTTAAAACGGAAAAAACGGAAAATTATAATTAGGTTACAAGTGACTGGAATTTGAACAGTGTTCTCACACAAGGATGTTTTTTGTTTTGCTTTGTTTTTTTTTAATTTTGCGCAAAGCTATTCGAGGGCTATCTATGTTTAATGAATACTATGGTTGGACTTTAGAAAATGGAGGAAGAGGGACATTGAACGTTGAAAAGTATGTGTATTGATTAACCACTTTATCAAAACTTTTACAATAAAATGATTAAACGCTGTTTATTTTAAACCGATTATTTAATTTCATCACTTTTAACAACCAGTAATTTCCTACACAGTTTTAAACCAACTTCTGATTTTTTTATGTGTCGTGTAATTCATTAAGCCTTTTAGAAGGCCCGGCATGGCCAAGAGTGTTAAGGCGTTCGACTCGTAATCCGAGGGTCGCGGGTTCGAATCCCGGTCGCACGAAACATGCTCTTCCTTTCAGCCGTGGGGACGTTATAATGTTTCAGTCAATCCCACTATTCGTTGGTAAAAGAGTGGACAAATATTTGTTTGTGGATGGTGATGACTAGCTGTCTTCCTTCTAGCCTTACACTGTTAAATTAGTGACGTCTAGCGCAGATAGCCCTCGAGTAGCTTTGCGCGAAATTCAAAAACAACAACTAAACAACCCCATTCTTGACAGCGCATGCAAGCTTTATTTGAAACGTTGCATATAACATGTCACAAATGACAGGAAATCAGTGGAAATCAAAACTGACAATACACAAAAGAAAGAAATATATAATATCCTTTCTCAGGAACATTATTACATGTTGCTCACGAATTCACTATATGTAACTGAACAATCATGCTACGTATTGTCGTATTTGGATAAGTGACTGAAACATACGATAACCGCGTAATTAAATGTACAACTGTTTTTCTTCAGAGGAAAAGTCGTCTACTTCCCTACAGATAATTAGTTACTTCAGTCTATTTTAACAAAGGATCTTGCGTAATAATTCCCAAGCATAGATTTGCACTGTTTTCTCACAGGAGTCTTACCAGTTTTCCTATTCGGATTCTACCAAGCTTGAAGTCATAATGATGTGGTTGATGTTCTGACAGGCTTTTGTACAGCCAAAAATGCGCCTAAATGTTAGAGCAGTTTACATCTTTGTTGGCGATTAAAATAAACTAAAATGGTGACAAGCAATCACGAGGAATTTTTATAAAATTAAAAAGTGGAATTCGACTTGTGTAACTCAAGAAATTCGGAGAAACCGAGCAACAGCAATCGTCATTTAGTTTTTATATATATTGATTGCTCAAGAATGGTTTACAAACGTCAAAGTCGTTTAGTAGTGGATGCAAAGCGATGCCACGTGCGACACGTGTAACACTTACATTTCTGGTTTACAGTCTTGTTCCAACCACTCGAAAGCACAATGGTGACAGAATACGATTGATAGCTGGATGTGTAGTTCACGGCCATTCTCAACGTAGGATATTCATAGACTGACTTTCTCAAACACGTAGAGCCAAACCTGAGACACGATGTTCTTCAAAAAAGAAACATTGGGTGTTTGTTTTTCATTCAACAGTTTCTGTTAACTGAATATTGATATTTTTGTGTAACTTTAAGTTGAACATGTGAGGGCGTTATAACGTGACGGTCAATCTCATTATTCGTTGGTAAAAGAGTAGCCCAAGAGTTGGCGGTGGGTGGTGATGACTAGCTGCCTTTCCTGTAGTCTTACACTGCTAAATTAGGGACGGATAGCACAGATAGCCCTCGAGTAGCTTTGTGCGAAATTCAAAAACCAAACAAACAAACAAAACAATCCCAAGAAACCTTGACATGCGGTCAACGTCAGAAGAATTTTTTTTTCTACCAGTGTTTGAAAAATTGGTACAAAATGTCGTCTGTACTGTCATTCATGATCTCTGTTGTCCAGATTATACCATTCTATTTAATAAATTTATCCTAGCAGTTTACAGACTCCCAGTGGTTCAGCAGTAAATATGAAATGTCATAATGCTATGGTGGCCCCAACACAGTTAGCCCCCTATGTAGCTTTGTGGCTGACAAGAAACAAATAAAAATCACTTTGCTTTACAAACGCTATATTTATTTTTATAACTAATTCTGTGATAGGCGAAAAACAGCAAAAAATATAAGTTTTTTTCGTATAGGGTTAAGAAAATTTAAGTTAAAGAAAACCAAACACTTTAATGCCAAAATTATTCATATTAACGAAACGTTTATTAATTTTAGCACTTAGATCCAAATAAAAAAATTAATATATAAACGAAACGTTTATTAATTTTAGTACTTAGATCTAAATAACAAAATTAATATATGAACGAAATGTTTATTAATTTTAGTGCTTAGATCTAATAAAAAAATTAATATATTAACGAAACGTTTTAATTTTAGTGCTTAGATCTAAATAAAAAAATTAAAATACTAACGAAACGTTTATTAATTTTAGTACTTAGATCTAAATAAAAAAAAATAATATATTAACAAAACGTTTATTAATTTTAGTGGTTAGATCTTAATAAAAAAATAATATATTAACGAAACGTTTATTAATTTTAGTGCTTAGATCTAAATAAAAAAATTAATATATTAACCAAACGTTTTTTAATTATTGCTTAGATCTAAATACAAAATTAATAAAATGTAATAAAAATCTAGATATCCTAACACCGTATCTTTCAGTGATGGACGCAGCGTGTGTGTCAGTATCTATGTATCTAACTAAAACTTCTGTGCCATCTATTGAATGACACCATAAACATAATTCCATAAAAAAATCACACTTTATTGGCGTAATTTTTCAATGTAATACTAAAAAAACTGAAGTTCTTATAAATATTACGTTTGCAATGAACGGTGCAACTTTTAGCATATATAAATATTACAGCATTTTTCAATAAATTATATGACACGTTTGAGCTACGTAGATTGAGTCATTTTGGTGCAATGAGTGAAGAACATATTTCGAACACTTTTTCCCTTGAGTACATTCTAGAAATTCTTTTCTTAGTTTTCATTTTTTCCTAAATGTTTTTGTTCTCAATGAGATATGAATATTACGATTGGTAATTACTAGTTGAAACATTCGCTCACAGGGCGCGTTTCATCTAATACGAATAAACGAATCAACCAGTAGACTTAAAAGCATGAATTTCATTCACTACAATTTTGTAGTAAGTTGTATTAAATATCAATAAGTTTCTATATTATGTATAGTTTTTCACTTAAACGTTTCAGGGTTAGTGATTGGTTTTCGTTAAACACAAAATTACGTAATGGGCTATCGGCGCTTTGCCCATCACAGGTATCAAAACCCAGTTTTTAACGTTTTAAGCTAGCCCCCAAGTTAAGATCGTTATTTCTGGTTTTACCTATTAATTAAATTCAAACTGGTGTTCATAAAATATTTATATAACAAATGCTGTTACTTTAACAGAGTTTAAATTTAGCAGAATGTGTTAGTACATCTGAAGACAACTATGTATAGTCTTTCTTGGTTTCGTTACGGTGTTTTTATACGTACGATAAGTTTTACTTGTCAGTTCGGCCCGGCATGACCAGGTGGTAAGTCCGGCATGGCCTGGTGGGTTAAGGCGTTCGACTCGTAATCTGAGGGTCGCGAGTTCGAATCCCGGTCGCACCAAACATGCTTACCCTTTCAGCCGTGGGGGCGTTATAATGTGACGGTTAATCCCATTGTTCGTTGGTAAAAGAGTAGCCCAAGAGTTGGCGGTGGGTGGTGATGACTAGCTGCCTTCCCTCTAGTCTTACACTGCTAAATTACGGACGGCTAGCGCAGATCGCCCTCGTATAACTTCGCGCGAAATTCAAAAACAAAACCAGAACTTGTCATTTCCACTGTTTAGCTTGTAGCGACCTCTTTAATTAAGTTTTTCTTTTGTTACGAGCGGTTGTCACTGACGATTCACGATCGACTGGAGTTTTTGTGTAGGGTCTATGGGCACACATGCTTCTATGTTAAATTCCAGTTTTATTTTACGTGTAATGGTTTTAAACTAATAAATACTGTATTTACATGACTTTTATAGTTCCTACTTCTCGGAAATCTTTCCTACAAGGATTTCTTTTATTGTTCTCACACACAGTAGTTCTATTGGTGTGTCTTGTACGGTTAATGTCAACATTAAAATAAGGTATAAACTGCACTGCTTTTTGTAAACATAGTTTCACAGAATGTAGAAATACCAAATCCATAATTCAATTGTTTAAGTTCGTTTAACTTTCTAAGAATGCAAGTGTGACTTAGCAAACACGAGGCTTACTTTAAGTTGTAAACTTGTAACGTTATTGTCAACGATATGAATGTTATTTTTAAACCTGTTGAGTGCCAAGTATTTCAGCTGCTAGAATACAACTCTAATGCTTCTTCATTTTGTAACTTTTTCGTGACGTTATTTTGGATCGAAAGTGAAACAATTTGTAAGTAGGTCAAATGTATGTATGGAGCTGATGTCTAGCGTTGAAGTTAGGTATTATTGAGAACGAATTAACTCGTCCGTGGCACCGTGTTACCGATCGAGTTATCTCGTCTACGGCACTGAACAGGTTAATCTGAGTCAGAATCTAGAGCAAGTTCTGTTGTAAAAGTTGTAGTGACACAATTTGGTTGTTCCTACATCTACTATATTAAGTATTTTAATATCTGCATTTTAATCGTGTGTCAAACAGAATATTTTCTGTTTACTGGAGTTGATAATTTCTTTAGATATTGTCTCCCTCTGTAACAGCGGTAAGTCTACGGACTTACAACGCTAAAATCAGGAGTTCGATTCCCCTCTGATAGCTCGATGTATCTTTGCTATTATAAAACACAAACAAACAAACTTAAACTATTTTCAAATCAAAAAAATATTCTTATCAAATTACAAAGAATTAATATAAACATGGCTTTTATTACTGGATTTTCATGATATACTGGCCTGGCATTAAGCAATAATTAGGGCATTTGTCTTGTAATCTGAGGGTTGCAGGTTTGAATATCCATCGCAGTGTATGCTGAACCTTTCAGTCTTTGGGGCGTTAAAATGTCACAATAAACCGATTAGTCATTTATAAAAGAGTAGCCCAAAATTGATGGTGGGAGATGAGGTCTAGCTATCTTCCTTCTAGTCTTTTGCAACTAAAGTTGGAACGGATAACGTAGGTGGCGCTTGTGTAGGTTTGGTGAAATTCATAAAAAAACACCTGATGGCTGTGGATAGTTCTGTGAAAAAACACCCGAGGGTAAGCACAGTTTTTACAAAGTATTTAGCTAAAAACATTTAAACGCGTTTAAATATATAAAGTACAAAAATCTTTGTGTCTGTCCGTTTATCCGTTTGTTATCTAACTACTCCTACATCGCTGGATCAATCTCAGCCTTTGTGGAATGATAGTTTAGAAGTAGAGGCATGTTACTAGGGGTTGACAACACCTCTAACCCCATTATTGCTGTTTATTGTTGAGCGTTTATCTTTGTCGTAAGTTAACATTAACTACGTTCATAGATGGCGCAAAACTCTTTCACCAAAAAACAATGTATTAAATTCTCAATAACACTACATTCATACAGTCTTATATATCTCAAACAGGGCTCAAACACTTTCTATGGAAGAAGGTAATGAAATGGGGGCTGCAACTATTGCAATAATACATGAACATAATACATAAATAATAATACATACACATAATACATAAATAACAATACATAAACATAATACATAAATAACAATACATAAATAACAATACATAAATAATAATACATAAATATAGTACATAAATAATAATACATAAACATAATACATAAATGATAATACATAAACATAATACATAAATGATAATACATAAACATAATACATAAATAACAATACATAAATATAATACATAAATAATAATACATAAACATAATACATAAATAATAATACATAATGCTGAAGTGTCTACTTCAACAGCAACAATAAGGCTGATTTAAAAAGCCGTTTCTTGAGCTACACCCACTTGCCACTTTAATCTATGACCTTTGAATTCCGACCTGTAACACTTACCACTTTAATCTATGACCTTTGAATTCCGACCTGTAAGACACTCCTGAGCCAATTACCATCAATTAATTAATTACATGAAACACTTTGGAAGGGCATTAAGAACTGGGTAATAGAAAACACCCCTACCGCCACTACTTTTATCACTACCTCTATCTACAAAGTTATTTTAATCATCACACAGTGTATGCCACGTTTTAAATATATATATATATATAGTGAGTTCTTAAAGCTTACAAAAGTTTTGATGAGGTAATAATGAATACTGTAGTAATATGTTATGTTATAAATAGAATGTGGAAAAAAGATTCTTATGTTATTTATCAAACAAAACTTCTTTCTTTTTGAGTTCATAATCCGGACAAAGGGCAGGTATCTGAGCTTGTACTCGAAATAATAACGGATTTAAACATTTCAAATATTCATATATTTAATATCACGTTTTGAGTCTTAAGCAAAATAACCTGTTAAAAAAAAAAAACTCTGAGCTGCCTGTGTGTGTTTGTTTGTTTGTTTAAGAATGAGAGAGTATATAAATTTCATACTGCAGAGGAATCTAAATCGAAAGTTTCAAGTTTAAAACCTTGGAAAATAATCCAAGGCTTACAGATAAAAGCATCAATACCAAAGAATGACTATCTGAGTTGTGAGGACAAGGTTTATTTAGAGACAGGTGAAAGTGGAAACTCGTATTCAGTAGGATTAGATTGACATGGCGTTTAAAGTTAAAGATTTTATATATGTATTCAACGTTACTGTTTCTTTCCTCAAAGGTTATAAAAGGTTATAGTTCAACTTGCAAGTATATCTACGATAAACATGACTCTGCTTAGTTCACAACTTCAATAAATGTATGGGTTTGGATACAGTTTTATTTTCTACCTTTTGTGAAACCGGCTCAGGGAAGAAGTCCTGAACCACATTATTACCTTCCGTTTATTCTATGAACATCAAAGAAAGCTAAATAAAAAATATGATCTGTAATAATGCGGCTAACTTTAATTAAATACTTAATGTTTAATAATTAGATATCATTTTATCGGTATATAAAACTATTTTTCACTTATTTTTAACTATCTCCTTGTGCCAGTGGTCATCACGTTAGTCTGAAGATCGAAGAACTGTGGCTTACGATCTGATGTCACTAAAAAAAGTAACAGCCAGTCTCTTTATTCGGTTCAAATGGCTTAACAAACCCTTACAGAATCTGTTAGCTGGCTGCCTTCCTTCTGGTTATTAGTTAACATTATGGAACCCTCAATCCTAGGTATCTGAAGATAATGATAGCACACGATTGAATCAGTTTTAACATGATTCTAAAGTTTCAGTTGCAACTGTTAATAGTATAAGATATACACTGCTGGCCAAAATCTTAAGGGCAATGAACATAAAGAAAAAATATGCATTTTGCGTCGTTAGATTCAACCACTTATTTGAGTAGAGCTTCGAAAGATGAAAATAAGAAAAGGGAAAATAAAAAATAAAAAAACGTTTATAGCATTTAATAGGCAAAATGTGAACACTATGAAATTAGCCTAAATACTAGCTGGTCAAACGTTTAAGACCATACCAAAAAGAAGTCTCAGAAAACTTGGTTTGTAGCTGTTGCTGTGTTGAATTAAGCACAAAGATACACAATTAGCTATTTGTGCTCTGCTCACCACAGGTATCGAAACCCGATTTTTAGCGCTCTAACTCCGCAGACATACCGCTGAGCCACTGGGGGTCCTTGGTTTGTATCACAGTTGATTTTTATAATAAGGCAATAATGACCCCAAACTCTTTTTTTTTTGGGGGGGGATACATAGTCAGTGAACATGTCATATGGTAAATTTCTCTACGACTATATAACTTTATTGATAAATATGGCGCTTTTCGTTAAGGATACGCACGCTTTGAGCACCAATATAATTAGGCCTAGTTGGCTAAATTTTATCAATTTTAAAAATCAGTCGTACCAAGGAATTAATATAAGCGGTCACATCTGCTTTAACAGGATACGATAATATGTTTTAAGGTTAGGTAAAATGTTTAGGTTGTTAAAAGCATTATTAATTTTGTATCAATAAACAAAATAGTCGGTTACGTAAATGCGGCCATTTTTAAAACCTCATATTTTCTTTGGTAAGCCTTTTTATCGTACATTTTCCCATTGTTACTCTAGAAAGTTTCAACGATCTCTGACTTTCACATGTTCCAAAACAGCCTTTTTAGTGTCACACGTTCTACAAACCGTATCATTCAATTTCTTGTACTTTTGTATGTTGATGCAATTAGATTGATTTCAATCTAATGGACAGTAATACTAATTCTCACTGTTCTAAATTGTTCGACACATTACTTAAAACCAAAAGTGTTGGCTGAGAGGATGCAGCGATCGTAAGAGTCCAGCCTCAAAAAACAAACTGGATGGGAAAAGTCACTTTCGTTCAAAGACTCCAGCCACAAAAGATATCATGGAAACAGATCTTTCATAAGAGTGGTGTTTTTGTTTGTGGAAATTTGTGCAAACTTTGCAAAGGCTATCTGCGCTAGCCTTTCCTAATTTAGTAGTGTAAGACTAGAGGGAAGGCAGCTAGTCATCACCACCCACCGCCAACTCTTGGGCTACTCTTTTACCAACGAATAGTGGGATTTACCGTAACATAATAACGCCCCCGGGGCTGAAAGGGCGAGCATGTTTAGTGTGACGGGGATTCGAAACCACGACTACTAAAACGTCTGCCAAATTTTGCGAGAATGCACATGCTGTATCAAAAGTTACAGTGCAAATACTTAACACGTGCAAATGTGCAGACGAACTCGTGTATATTATATCCAGCCAATAGCAAAAGGGTTAATTGATTGAATTAAAGCTGAAAACGTAACCGTTTCCTTCCATAGAGATTGAGCAAAACAAAAAAATAGACACAATGCAGACGCTCATTTTATTATCAAATCACTTGTCATTGTATACCAGTAATACTGAAGTTGGCATTTATTGTGTTACGTTACACACACACGCCTACACGTATTCGCTCATATGAGCACAAGACTTAAGGTTTGTGACTGTTTAGAGCCGTGAATTCTAAAGAACACCGGGATAGTGATTAAAATAAACTTCAACAAGCTTTACTGCCGCCTAAAAATATATTTTAATCTTTAAAAGCCTATAAGAAGTTATTGCTGAAAAAGGTAGGAAAAAAACACATTTGGATTAACTGCGTTAAAGCATAGAGTAATTTACTGAGGTTTATTAACGTCTAAATATTTAAAGATTTTGTGCCAGGTGTTCTGGTTAGAGTATCGTAACTGTTTACTTGTTTGAAACATTTCGCGCAAGGTTACACTGTATGAAATGTGGGATGGATTTACTGTTATGTGTCTATCTTAATATCAGTGTATTTAAGTTAAATTTATATTTCGAAATGTTCGTAATTTATACTGTTAAACTACGCTGTGTAATTTTCTCCTGTTTGCTAAAATTGTAGAAGGTTCTCAAAAGAAAGAATCAACAATATATGTTTGTACGTAAACACTAGTATATCGTCAGTATTGTTGTGCAGGCTGAAATTTCTAGAAATTATCCTCATGCCTATAAATGTAACCAATGTGACGTGAAGAGAGACAGTATATATCACTGATTTGCTACAGTTGGTATACAACAAGTTTCGGAAGCTATAAGCCAATAAATAGTGTATCTTCTTTCGTTGCTTAGGTGATACATCTCATTGTGGCTTATAACTGAAATCAAATCTTCTATTGTTTATTAAATAATATTGTGGGTTATAGTTATGACTGTATAATATTTTTCTTTCTATGAATATCGTTTTCAGTATGTTTTTATATTCTTCAATATATAACTTTTTTTTATATCAGTTACAGTGGTTCAGTATGGGACGCAGACTGGAAAGAGGATAACCTATGTTGGACCATATAAGAAAAACTAAATATTCTTTTGTATAAAAAAAACGTTGTTACATTATAACTTTTAAAATAGTTCTAATTTGCAAACCGTAACTGAGGAAATACCGAGTAAAATGTTTGTTCTCATAATTTTTACATTCTGAAATATTACACTTTCCTTTTAAGAAGCCCAGTTTTATTTGCTGGAAGTTAAACACAAAGCTACACAATGGGATATCTGTGCTTTGTCCTCCACGAGTATCGAAACCCGGTTTATAGCGTTGTAAGTCTGCAGAGTTGTTGATGTGCCACTAGGGGGGGCATATCTACATATTTATCCTTTCAATAAAATAATCACTAATGTTTGCACATATATCGCGTGTGTGTTTTCTTGTAGCAAAGCCACATCGAGCTGTCTGCAATGTCCACCGAGCGAAATCGAGCCCCTGATTTTAGCGCTGTCCCAGATGGATAGCATTATCAACAAGTCAACGCCAAGTGTTTAGGTTCATACGTAGAATTTATAACGACTGTAAATAAAATATTATCTGAGATCAAACCAGTGGAAATAACGAGTACTTTGTAACCAGTTTCTGAAGTAAGCCTTCGAATCTGCACAATAATTCAGACGCGTGTAGAGCGCGTGCAGCAGAGTGATTTGTGGGCATTAAAATGCATGTTTGTACGTAGGTTCTGCAACGTGATAAACGCAACCAGAGGTTTACGATCGTTGAAAAGCTATAAAACGTCAGGAACACTGGATAACATATTCAATATATAACGCGTTGCAAGATCGCACAGTGCCAACTGGTCGTCTGATGATATATTCGGTGTCTTAAATCGGAATAATACGGTGATATAATGTCAGGGGTTTAGGGAAACCTTTTGTAAATCTTCCTGTTTTGGATAGATTCTTGATCACTCTCAGCATTAGTTAAGTCGTTCGTAAATCAAACTCAGACTCAAACAGTCAAGAAGTCAAACACAGCAGCTGTGTCATTAATGTTGCATTTACTAGCAGTGGTTTGTAGAAAATATGTTTGATCAAATGATTTAAGTGTCGTGAGTGATAAAATGCCTTATATCAGATCCCCCTTCGCTGGTACAGCGGTATGTCTCCGGATTTACAACGCTAAAATTGGGGGTTCGATTCCCCTTCGAGAGCTCAAAAGATAGCCCGATGTGGCTTTGCTATAAGAAAACACACACACACACGCCTTATATCAGAATCCAACAAGTTTCTGTAAGAAACGGATTAATAAAACTGCTGTAACTTTAACGTACGCTGAAGTAAATCTGATTTTAGTATCAATAACAATGAAGATAGAACCTTTAGAACATTTACACAACTGACATATTTCTTTAAAAAATGTTCAGTAGTCACAGGTAGATAGTTTATCATCTAACAGTGTATCTAGATAAATATAAAAGTTGTCTGTCCTTCAAACTACCCACATAGGTTTGGATGGATCTTCACCGAAATTCGTATGGAGGTTTAATACGTCCATGCAAGTTTCCCGTCTTGCATTTTGCAGCTATTATGGTCGTTTTATCGTGTTTTCTATTACCCCTAATTCGCGTCCCGTGCAAGAATCTTCATTAAATTTGGAACAAAGGTGTGTTCGGTCCATACGAAGATACATTGAAACTTGCGGTTTTATATTTTGTGCTTTTCAGTTTTTATGGGTTTTTTTGTTGTTGTATTTTATAATTGCATATAAGGGAAAGAACTTTTCATATCCAAAAATTACCTGTCCACCACGGGTATCGAAAGCCGGTTTTTAGTGTTGTAAGTCCGCATACATACCGCTGAGCCACTAGGGGGATATTCTTTGGTTCTTCTTTTTTGTTTGTTTGTTTGGGAATTTCGCACAAAGCTACTCGAGGGCTATCTGTGCATTTAATTTAGCAGTGTAAGACTAGAGGGAAGGCAGCTAGTCATCACCACCCACCGCCAACTCTTGGGCTACTCTCTTAGCAACGAAAAGTGGGATTGACTGCCACTTTATAACGCCCCCACGGTTGGAAGGGCGAGCATGTTTTGGCGCGACTTGGGCGCGAACCCGCGACCCTCAGATTACGAAGTGCACGCCTTAACGCGCTAGGCCATGTCAGGCCTTGGTTCTTCTATAGAATGCTATAATTATACATCCATCACACAGCAGTTGGGAAGTAAGGGTTGCGATCAGTGTTTTACGCTTTCTGTTATGTTAGTCTAACAAGTACCCATCCCATGTAAGCTGACGTGGGCAGATTTAATTGGCTGTTTCTTTCGCACCGTTACCGTCCATTAAAAAATTGTTTTATCCTAGCTTTAGGAGATTAAAGTTTTATGAAATGAAAGCCTTCATGTTAACTGTTACTTAGCCATCACAGTTGCAATAATTCGATTTAGATAGTCATTCTTTCACTTCACCTGAATAGATAATTTTCGAGTGACATCATCAAACTTTTTTGTCCGCCATATTGGATTACCGTTAGGGGTGGCTTTGAAAAGAGGAACTCATAAGGGCGTAATTAATTTATAATGGTACATTTTTTTTATGTCATACTTGAGTATAGGAGCTGATATGGACGTAGTAGAGGCGTTTCCTTTTATCGGCTACCTACATTTATAACCAATCACAATGAAAGTAACAAAATATTAGTATTTGTTTTGTTTGTTTGTTTGTTTTGGAATTTCGCACAAAGCTACTCGAGGGCTATCTGTGCTAGCCGTCCCTAATTTAGCAGTGTAAGACTAGAAGGAAGGCAGCTAGTCATCACCACCCACTGCCAACTTTTGGGCTACTCTTTTACCAACGAATAGTGGGATTGACCGTCACATTATAACGCCCCCCACGGCTGAAAGGGCGAGCATGTTTGGCGCGAACCCGCGACCCCCCAGATTACGAAGCGCACGCCTTTACGCGCTAGGCCTTGCCAGGCCCTGAAAATATTAGTAAGGAAAAAAAAGTACAATGCGCTTTATTGGCTTAAATCAATCGCGGCGTCTTCAAATTATCCATAACTTCGTGTGTCCTCGGACCATGCCATCAAGAATATGTAGTAAAATGTATTGTTAATATTCGTGTATTATATAGTTAGGAACGATTATTTGTAACACAAAACTTACAAGAAGAGCTTACAATATCGAAACAATCGTACCCAACGGGCATCAGTAATCATTGGATATACATTTAGTGAATTCCGCGAATCTATCACACAGTTACAGTCTATTTTAGTTACGAAACTAAGTTAAACTATCTCCTGATAATTTTCTAAACTTAAGCCCTGTCGGACTGTGTCCAAACCCAAATAAGAGAGATTTCAAGTTTTCCATGGTATAATTAGCGAATTTTTTACCAACAACAAACTTGGCTAGCTCACGAATTTTGTTCATAAGCATTCTAAACTTTTCAGTTTCGCAAAGAATTGTTAAAAATATAATTTAAGGGACGTTCAAAACTAAATATTTCAATACTTGTTATTGAAGGATATCATGGCCAGGCGGTTAGGGTGCTGGACTCGTAATCTGAGGGTCGTGGGTTCGAATCCCCATCCCACCACACATGCTCACCCTTTCAGCAGTAGAGGCGCTATAATGCCACGGTCAGTCACACTATTCGTTGATAAAAGAGCAGCCCAAGAGTTGGTGGTGGGTGGTAGTGATTAGCTCGCTTCCCTCTAATATTACACTGCTACATTAGGGGCGGATAGCGCATATAGCCCTTGTGTAGTCTTGCGCGAAATTCAAAAGAAACAAACTTGCAAGGAATCAGACGTAATTTAGCTAAAAGCACCACAATACACATAAATGATTAACAAATAGAACTCCACAATATATAACATTTTATAAATCCAAAAGCTATGTAAGGCGTGTGAATGGCAAATAGACCACAGTCCAATGTGGATATCTCGATAAACTAATAACTGGTAGCCTATTTCTTGCTGTTGGAGATTTTAATGTATTTGAATAAGTAAAGCCCAAATTAACCTTATTCGATATGAACAAGATAATAAAGAAATCCCATGTGAAACAGGTTGTCATAAACTTGAAGAAAAACTGTTCAGTTCTTAACGAAACTATGCCCTCTGTTGTTTCTTTTTCGTTTAGCAGCCAAACGAATGATGTGTTCTTCCAAAAATAATTACTGTGTACTATATAACTGATAACTCATGTGCCTCAGTAGTTCCATCTGATTGAGATGTTCTAGTCTGTATCTTTATAACATTACACTCTGATTGTATTTTTGTATAAGAGTTCAAGTAAACGTTATTAGTTGAAACGCTGTTCAGATAATAAGATAACCGTAAACAGAAATTCACAAATAAGAGTAATTCCAAATCAGTCTACTATAAAGTTCCCAATTAAATTCTAACCTGATCATGTATTAGACGCGTTTCCACAATTTTGTGTTGTTGTTTCTTATATGGAATAGTTCTAAAATATTTCATAGTATGTTTGGGTACAGCTTTGAATTAAAAAAAAAAGTAATATAGTCTTTTAAACTTCGTTATTTCATGTAACAAATATTTAAGTTCACGCCCCCTGGCGATATATTTGCAAACTTGATTATATTCAAACAAATGTAAGTTGGAAATCAATAAACACTTCAGTGTTTGTTGTTTGTTTGTTCGTTTTTTTAAATACTAGAGTATTACTGACCTACCTGGAAAGTGCAAGCCTCAATAGGAAACAACACTGGACATTGTCCATAAATATAGAGTCTTGGCCAAGCACAAATACGTCATAAAATAGTGTACTTTTATAGAATCTTCATTTGATGAATTTTGTAAATAAAGTAGTTTTACTGAGGTAGAAGTGAAATGAAATACAACAGAACAATGAAAGTATACAGTAACAAGGTCCCTCTTCCATTGATAGGCATAATCGTTTATTGTACAAAAACCATTCCACGATGGACCATGATAACTGAAAGAAATAACAGGATATATTCTAATAACCTGTGTCCAAAAGCTTCAGATATCTAGGACTGGTTTTAAGGTTCATGGCCAATGTGATGTGTTATTACAGTCCAGCATATTAAGTTAAATAAAACGCATGTCTACTGAAAACTGTTCGAATTTTTACTTCTCAAGTTCATATGCTTTTAATTTGAGTGAATTATTCGATTATGGTTAAAGAGTTTACCGTAAATACAAGATAAAATAATTATTGAAAGCTCTTCACAAAATACTGAGCACTTGATGAGTGTTCACCACTTTGTTTTCAACATCTATCGAAAGCTTTGCAGTTCCAAATAACTTAAACCAGACAAATTCATTATGTAACTAAAATGTCATTTGCTGTAAAAATAATTATCAGAAAGTGTTGTAGTCGAGTTATTCCAGCCCGACATGGCCTTGTGTGCTAAGGCGTTCGACTCGTAATCCGTGGGTCGCGGGTTCAAATCCCGGTCGCACAAAACGTGCTCGCCATTTCAGTGGTGGGAGCGGTATAATGTGACGGTCAATCCCACTATTCATTGGTAAAAGAGTAGCCCAACAGTTGGCGGTGGGTGGTGATGACTAGCTGCCTTCCCTCTAGGCTTACACTGCTAAATTAGTGACGGCTAGCACAGATAGCCCTCGAGTAGCTTTGTGCGAAATTCAAAAACAAACCACTACTGATACACTTGATTTCCAATATGGCGACTAATATTTCACAATATAAAAATATAGGTCAATAAATAACTCCTGAAAAATGTACAAAAGTTAATTCAAATTAAAAAACAATTTACAGCATCGTCTGTGGCCTTTTAAGAAATTCAACTCTTTTTTTCCCTCTGTTTTGTCCAGATAGGACAGTTTCACGTCTTTGACATCAACTATGCTTCAACATTAATACAATGTAGATAAAACAAGTGTCTCAAATTGGTTTAATTATCACATGCTATCGGTTACTTAGCCTTTAGCTGCTAGCAAATCCAATACGTTTTATTTGTTTCATTTGTTGGCTTACTGCTCTTTCCACGTGATGAGATCTCTTGAGCCAAGGTAGATTGTTTCGTCCAGCGTGAAAAGCATTTCTCTACTGACTCAGACTTCAGAGCCATCTTGTGAAAAATAAATGATTTATCCCCACATCTTTTGCCAATCTTATTTATGTCTGCTTCTTTTTCGGTGAACAAGATCTGGACTTTATACCCATGCCAGATTTGTCTCCTGTCTACACCTTTCGTTGGCTTCCTTTAAATAAGAACAAAAGCCAGTTTACATCTAACACACTACGGATGCTTGACTTTCGCAATTCCTTTTCCACATCATGATTACTAGTAAAGATTATCAGGTGAAGACAAAGAAATAGAGACAGTGAATTTATTACAGATTCAAAATAAGCTAACCTGAAGCAGTGGTCTTCTCGTGTCTTACTTTGTATTATGTTTGTTTTTCAACTTTCTTAGGTTTCTGTTTTGACTTCCTATCTCCTTCCCTCGCTCTTGTTTTTAAATATTATTTATTAGCTTTCGATGATGCAAACTTGACAAGAAGACAAACAGAACGTGCGTAAGTTTTAGACCTGCTAAAAAAGTGAGTTCACACGTGTAGCATGTAAACGTACGTTTTTCTGCACAGAGACCCTCAAATCTTGCAAACATTTACAAACAAGCTGGTTATAAGCGTTTAACTTTTTTCTAATGCCTAAAGTCTGTACCCGTCTATACAAACAGTTCACAGTATTAGGTTTAATTGGGGTTCGGTTCCCCTCGGTGGGCTCAGCAGATAGCCCGATGTGGCTTTGCTAAAAAGAAAACACACAAACACACTAGGTTTAATTACACGAATGACTTTATAATCATTCACTTGGTTAAGTAACAACAGATGTTACTGGATTATGAAAGCTGTTTCCTCCAAATATTGTGGTTGTGACACCTTATTTAAAGTCTCGAAAACGTCCTCACTAATTTGGAAATCATCCAGAACAATCACATTATATAACGTATACAAATGTTTACAATTTCTACAACACTTACTATTAATAATGATCTATCCAGCTTCTACGTCCACTGCTTTTAAGAAGAGGTGTTCCAGTATGGCTGAATCTACGAATAACGATCCGAAATTTGACGTCACAGAAAAGCTCTTTTTAAATACAATTTCATCTCACATCTGATACTTTAGAACAACATCAGCTCTTTCAGTACTTAAGGCCCGGCATGGCCAAGCGTGTTAAGGTGTTCGACTCGTAATCCGAGGGTTGCGGGTTCGAATCCCAGTCGCACCAAACATGCTCGCCTCTTCAGCCGTGGGGGCGTTATAATGTGACGTTCAATCCCACTATTAGTTGGTAAAAGAGTAGCCCAAGAGTTGGCGGTGGGTGGTGATGACTAGCTGCCTTCCCTCTAGTCTTACACTGCTAAAATTATGGACGGCTAGCACAGATAGGCTTCGAGTAGCTTTGTGCAAAATTCAAAACAAACAATCAGTACTTAAAGCACATCCGTTATATCTGGATTGTGAATAAAGTTATCTTTATCCTTAGTATGTATAATTTATTTCCTTTATTCATTCCACACAACTAATTAAAGTAGAATTCCTCATTGCGGTGTCCCTCATTGTTCTGTTAGTTGATGATGTAAGGGGACAATGTCATAATTCCAGGTAATTAAAATCATTATTTACCACACAAATATAATTTTCTCAGATACTTGCGCAAGAATTTGTACTGCATCTACCTGCTTTGATATGTTATACTTAATATAATAACCATAATTAATTAAGGTTTGAAAATAATATTATGTCACTGCTCCTAATTTGTTGCTTGGTGTTGTACAGTGAACCAATTATTTATTAATTACATAAGATATTTCTTTTCCTTGAATCAAGTTGAAAATTCCAATGCATTCTGTGATTCGATTCCCACTCTGCTATGGATGTGTGCAGATTCATGTGTGAAGTGATTATGTCCTGAATGCAGATGTATTTCATCTGGCTACTACTATCCACAGGGTCAATCCCCTACATGTCTCGTGCCTATAGCATTTCGTTTCTGTAGCACGAGAATCACATTCTATATTTGCAGTCCAATGACAAAGTCATCAGTGGAACCGTGTCACACTGTCGCTTTATATCACGAATGGGCCCGACACAGCTAAGTGGTTACAACGCTCTACTGGCAGTTTGATGGTTATGGACTCGATTCCCACTCCGATCAAAACATGCTCGCCCTTTGAGCTGTTCACGCGTTATAATTTGATGATCAATCTCGCTATTCGTTGGTAAAAGAGTAGCCCAGGAATTGGCAGTGTATGGTGTTGACTATCTGCCATCTTCCTAGTTTTTCGCTGCTAAATTAGGAATGGCTAACAAATATAACCCTCGTGTAGCTCTGCCTGAAATCCAAAAACAAACAAAGAAACAATATGTCCCAGGTGTGTGTAGGGGACGTTACATGTAGGTTAGCTTCTGACATGTGTGAGTACCTATACTTTCAAATATTGTGAAGTGTGTTTTATCAGCCCTTAAGGTTATCGAAATTCAGCTACCGATCAATGTGTTTGACACATAACCAGATGTTTCTTGTTCTGTACAAGCGGAAGAGTTGAAGTTGGGTAACAGTCTTGGAAAGCATTATAATCCCCCACTATAATCGTTTCCACTGTACAAACTGTTGGAAATGAAGTAAAGATGTGGAGTGAAGTTATTGAGTCCCTTGAATATCATGAACATTCACGTTTTTCTTGGGGATGAAGAGATCCTCCATGTTTCTCTTCCTACTTACGTTTTTGGCACATCTAAAACAATGGTACTACAATCCTTCGTTTCTGTACTGTTGCTGATAGGATGATGTTACCATTCACCTGATCAGTATTGTTTGTGATAGGATGATGTTACCATTCACTGTGTCAGTATTGTTTGTGATAGGATGATGTTACCATTCACAATGTCAGTATTGTTTGTGACAGGAAGATGTTACCATTCACTATGTCAGTATTGTTTGTGATAGGATGATGTTACCATTCAGTATGTCAGTATTGTTTGTGATAGGATAATGCTACCATTCACCATGTCAGTATTGTTTGTGATAGGATGATGTTACCATTCACTAGTCAGTATTGTTTGTGATACGATGATGTTACCTTTTACCATGTCACTATTATTTGTGATAGGACTACATTACCATTCACTATGTCAGTCATGTCGGTATTGTTTGAGATAGGATGACGTTACCATCCACTATGTCAGTATTGTTTGTGATAGGATGACGTTACTATTCACCATGTCAGAATTGATTGTGATAGGATGATGTTACCATTCACTAGTCAGTATTGTTTGTGATAGGATGATGTTACCTTTTACCATGTCACTATTGTTTGTGATAGGATGACGTTACCATTCACTATGTCAGTATTGTTTGTGATAGGATGACGTTACTATTCACCATGTCAGTATTGTTTGTGATAGGAAGTTGTTACCATTCACCATGTCAGTATTGTTCGTGATAGGATGATGTTACTATCCACTGTGTCAGTATTGTTTGTGATAGGATGATGTTACCATCCCCTATGTCAGTATTGTTTGTGATAGGATGACGTTACCATCCACTATGTCAGTATTGTTTGTGATAGGATGATGTTACCATTCACCATGTCAGTATTGTTTGTGATAGGATAATGTTACCATTCGCCATGTAATTATTGTTCGTGATAGGATAATGTTATCATTCACTATGTCAGTATTGTTTGTGATAGAATGATGTTACCATTAACTATTTCAGAATTGTTTGTGATAGAATAATGTTACCATACACTATGCCAGTATTGTTTGTGATAGGATGATGCTACCATCCACTATGTCTATATTGTTTGTGATAGTATGATGTTACCATCCACTATGTCATTATTGTTTGTCATAGGATGATGTTGCCATTCACTGTGTCAGTATTGTTTGTGATAGGATGATGTTACCATTCACCATGTCAGTATTGTTTGTGATAGGATAATGTTACCATTCGCCATGTAATTATTGTTCGTGATAGGATAATGTTATCATTCACTATGTCAGTATTGTTTGTGATAGAATGATGTTACCATTAACTATTTCAGAATTGTTTGTGATAGAATAATGTTACCATACACTATGCCAGTATTGTTTGTGATAGGATGATGCTACCATCCACTATGTCTATATTGTTTGTGATAGTATGATGTTACCATCCACTATGTCATTATTGTTTGTCATAGGATGATGTTGCCATTCACTGTGTCAGTATTGTTTGTAATAGGATGACGTTACTATTCACCATGTCAGTATTCTTTGTGATAAGATGATGTTACCATTCACCATGTCAGTATTCTTCATGACAGGATGATATTACCATTTACTATGTCAGTATTGTTTGTGATAGGATGATGCTACCATCCACTATGTCAGTATTGTTTGTGATAGAATGATGCTCCCTTCCACTATGTCAGTATTGTTTGTGATAGGATGATGCTACCATTCACCCTGTCAGTATTGTTCGTGATAGGATGAATGTTACCATTCACCATGTCAGTATTGTTTATGATAGGATGATGTTACCATCCACCATGTCACTATTGTTTGTGATAGGATGATGTTACCATTCACTATGTCAGTATTGTTTGTGATAGAATGATGTTACCATTCACTATGTCAGTCATGTCGGTATTGTTCGTGACAGGATGATATTACCATTCACGATGTCAGTATTGTTTTTGATAGGATGATGTTACCATTCGCCATGTCAGTATTGTTTGTGATAGGATGATGCTACCATCTACTATAATAGTATTTTTTGTGATAGGATGATGCTACCATTCATTATGTCAATATTGTTTGTCATAGGATGACGTTACCATCAACCATGTCAGTATTGTTTGTGATAGGATGATGCTACCATCCACTATGTCAGTATTGTTTGTGATAGGATGATGCTACCATTCACTCTGTCAATATTGTTTGTGATAGGATGACGTTACGATCCACCATGTCAGAATTGTTTGTGATAGGATGATGTTACCATCCACTATGTCAGTATTGTTTGTGATAGGATGATGTTACCATTCACCATGTCAGTATTGTTTTTGATAGGATGACGTTACTCTTCACCATGTCAGTATTGTTTGTGATAGGATGATGCTACTATCCACCATGTCAGTATTGTTGGTGATAGGATGATGCTACCATCCACTATGTCAGTATTGTTTGTGATAGGATGATGCTATCCATTCACCATGTCAGTATTGTTTCTTATAGGATGATGCTATCAATTACCATGTCAGTTTTGTTTCTGGAAGAATGATGCTACCATCCACTATGTCAGTATTGTTCGTGATAGGATGATGTTACTATCCACTGTGTCACTATTGTTTGTGATAGGATGCTGCTACCATCCACTATGTCAGTATTGTTTGTGATAGGATGACGTTACCATTCACTATGTCAGTATTGTTTGTGATAGGATGACATTACCATTCACTATGTCAGTCATGTCGGTATTGTTTGAGATAGGATGACGTTACCATCCACTATGTCAGTATTGTTTGTGATAGAATGACGTTACTATTCACCATGTCAGTATTGTTTGTGATAGGATGATGTTACCATTCACCATGTCAGTATTGTTCGTGATAGGATGATGTTACTATCCACTGTGTCAGTATTGTTTGTGATAGGATGATGTTACCATCCACTATGTCAGTATTGTTTGTGATAGGATGACGTTACTATTTACCATGTCAGTATTGTTTGTGATAGGATGATGTTACCATTCACCATGTCAGTATTGTTCGTGATAGGATGATGTTGCTATCCACTGTGTCAGTATTGTTTGTGATTGGATGAGGTTACCATCCACTATGTCATTATTGTTTGTGATAGGATGACGTTACCATCCACTATGTCAGTATTGTTTGTGATAGGATGACGTTACTATTCACCATGTCAGTATTGTTTGTGATAGGATGATGTTACCATTCACCATGTCAGTGTTGTTCGTGATAGGATGATGTTACCATCCACTGTGTCAGTATTGTTTGTGATAGGATGATGCTACCATCTACTATGTTAGTATTGTTTGTGATAGGATGATGCTACCATTCATTATGTCAATATTGTTTGTGATAGGATGACGTTACCATCCACCATGTCAGTATTGTTTGTGCTAGGATGATGTTACCATCCACTATGTCAGTATTGTTTGTGATAGGATGATGTTACCATTCACCATGTCAGTATTGTTTGTGATAGGATGATGTTACCATTCGCCATGTAAGTATTGTTCGTGATAGGATGATGTTACCATCCACTGTGTCAGTATTGTTTGTGATAGGATTATGCTACCATCCACTATGTTAGTATTGTTTGTGATAGGATGATGCTGCCATTCACTGTGTCAATATTGTTTGTGATAGGATGACGTTACCATCCACCATGTCAGTATTGTTTGTGCTAGGATGATGTTACCATCCACTATGTCAGTATTGTTTGTGATAGGATGATGTTACCATACTCTATGCCAGTATTGTTTGTGATAGGATGATGCTACCATTCACCCTGTCAGTATTGTTCGTGATATGATGATGTTATCATTCACTATGTCAATATTGTTTGAGATAGGATGACGTTACTATTTACCATGTCAGTATTGTTTGTGATAGGATGATGTTACCATTCACCATGTCAGTATTGTTCGTGATAGGATGATGTTACCATCCACTGTGTCAGTATTGTTTGTGATAGGATGATTCTACCATCTACTATGTTAGTATTGTTTGTGATAGGATGATGCTACCATTCATTATGTCAATATTGTTTGTGATAGGATGACGTTACCATTCACCATGTCAGTATTGTTTGTGATAGGATTATGCTACCATCCACTATGTTAGTATTGTTTGTGATAGGATGATGCTGCCATTCACTGTGTCAATATTGTTTGTGATAGGATGACGTTACCATCCACCATGTCAGTATTGTTTGTGCTAGGATGATGTTACCATCCACTATGTCAGTATTGTTTGTGATAGGATGATGTTACCATTCACCATGTCAGTATTGTTTGTGATAGGATGATGTTACCATTCGCCATGTAAGTATTGTTCGTGATAGGATGATGTTATCATTCACTATGTCAATATTGTTTGTGATAGGATGATGTTACCATACACTATGCTAGTATTGTTTGTGATAGGATGATGCTACCATTCACCCTGTCAGTATTGTTCGTGATAGGATGATGTTATCATTCACTATGCCAGTATTGTTTGTGATAGGATGATGCTACCATTCACCCTGTCAGTATTGTTCGTGATAGGATGAATGTTACTATTCACTAGTCAGTATTGATTATGATAGGATGATGTTACTATTCACTACGTCAGTATTGTTTGTGATAGAATGATGTTACCATTCACTATGTCAGTCATGTCGGTATTGTTCGTGACAGGATGATATTACCATTTACGATGTCAGTATAGTTTTTGATAGGATGATGCTACCATCCACTATGTCTATATTGTTTGTGATAGGATGATTTTACCATCCACTATGTCAGTATTGTTTGTGATAGAATGACGTTACTCTTCACCATGTCAGTATTGTTTGTGATAGTATGATGCTACTATCCACCATGTCAGTAATGTTGGTGATAGTATGATGCTACCATCCACTATGTCAGTATTGTTTGTGATAGGATGATGCTATCCATTCACCATGTCAGTATTGTTTCTTATAGGATGATGCTATCAATTACCATGTCAGTATTGTTTCTGGTAGAATGATGCTACCATCCACTATGTCAGTATTGTTCGTCATAGGATGATGTTACTATCCACTGTGTCAGTATTGTTTGTGATAGGATGATGCTACCATCCACTATGTTAGTATTGTTTGTGATAGGATGATGCTACCATTCATTATGTCAATATTGTTTGTGATAGGATGACGTTACCATCCACCATGTCAGTATTGTTTGTGATAGGATGATGCTACCATTCACTGTGTCAATATTGTTTGTGATAGGATAACGTTACCATCCATCAGTATTGTTTGTGATAGGATGATGTTACCATTCGCCATGTAAGTATTGTTCGTGATAGGATGATGTTATCATTCACTATGTCAGTATTGTTTGTGAAAGGATGATGTTACCATACACTATGCCAGTGTTGTTTGTGATAGGATGATGCTACCATTCACCCTGTCAGTATTGTTTGTGATAGAATGATGTTACAATTAACTATTTCAGTATTGTTTGTGATAGGATAATGTTACCATACACTATGCCAGTATGGTTTGTGATAGGATGATGCTACCATCCACTATGTGTATATTGTTTGTGATAGGATGATGTTACCATCCACTATGTCATTATTGTTTGTGATAGGATAATGTTGCCATTCACTGTGTCAGTATTGTTTGTGATAGGATGACGTTACTCTTCACCATGTCAGTATTGTTTGTGATAGGATGATGCTACTATCCACCATGTCAGTATTGTTGGTGATAGGATGATGCTACCATCCACTATGTCAGTATTGTTTGTGATAGGATGATGCTATCCATTCACCATGTCAGTATTGTTTCTTATAGGATGATGCTATCAATTACCATGTCAGTATTGTTTCTGGTAGGATGACATTACCATTCACTATGTCAGTCATGTCGGTATTGTTTGAGATAGGATGACGTTACCATCCCCTATGTCAGTATTGTTCGTGATAGGATGATGTTACTATCCACTGTGTCAGTATTGTTTGTGATAGGATGATGTTACCATCCACTATGTCAGTATTGTTTGTGATAGGATGACGTTACCATCCACTATGTCAGTATTGTTTGTGATAGGATGATGTTACCATTCGCCATGTAATTATTGTTCGTGATAGGATGATGTTATCATTCACTATGTCAGTATTGTTTGTGATAGAATGATGTTACCATTAACTATTTCAGTATTGTTTGTGATAGGATGATGCTACCATTCACTATGTCAGTATTGTTTGTGATAGGATGATGCTACCATTCACCCTGTCAGTATTGTTCGTGATAGGATGAATGTTACCATTCACCATGTCAGTATTGTTTGTGATAGGATGATGTTACCATCCACCATGTCTATATTGTTTGTGATAGGACAACGTTACCATCCACTATGTCAGTATTGTTTGTGATAGGATGATGCTACCATTCACTGTGTCAGTATTGTTTGTGACAGGATGACGTTACTATTCACCATGTCAGTATTGTTTGTGATAGGATGATGTTACCATTCGCCATGTCAGTATTGTTCGTGATAGGATGATGTTACTATCCACTGTGTCAGTATTGTTTGTGATAGGATGATGCTACCATTCATTATGTCAATATTGTTTGTGATAGGATGACGTTACCATCCACCATGTCAGTATTGTTTGTGATAGGATGATGCTACCATCCACCATGTCAGTATTGTTTGTGATAGGATGATGTTACCATCCACTATGTCAGTATTGTTTGTGATTGGATGATGTTACCATTCACCATGTCAGTATTGTTTGTGATAGGATGATGTTACCATTCGCCATGTAAGTATTGTTCGTGATAGGATGATGTTATCATTCACTATGTCAGTATTGTTTGTGATAGGATGATGTTACCATACACTATGCCAGTATTGTTTGTGATAGGGTGATGCTACCATTCACCCTGTCAGTATTGTTCGTGATAGGATGAATGTTACCATTCACCATGTCAGTATTGTTTGTGATAGGATGATGTTACCATCCACCATGTCACTATTGTTTGTGATAGGATGATGTTACCATTTACTAGTCAGTATTGTTTGTGATAGGATGATGTTACCATTCACTATGTCAGTATTGTTTGTGATAGAATGATGTTACCATTCACTATGTCAGTCATGTCGGTATTGTTCGTGACAGGATGATATTACCATTCATTATGTCAGTATTGTTTTTGATAGGATGATGCTACCATCCACTATGTCTATATTGTTTGTGATAGGATGATGTTACCATTCATTATGTCAATATTGTTTGTGATAGGATGACGTTACCATCCACCATGTCAGTATTGTTTGTGATAGGATGATGTTACCATCCACTATGTCAGTATTGTTTGTGATAGGATGATGTGACCATTCACCATGTCAGTATTGTTTGTGATAGGATGATGTTACCATTCGCCATGTAAGTATTGTTCGTGATAGGATGATGTTATCATTCACTATGTCAGTATTGTTTGTGATAGGATGATGTTACCATACACTATGCCAGTATTGTTTGTGATAGGATGATGCTACCATTCTCCCTGTCAGTATTGTTCGTGATAGGATGAATGTTACCATTCACCATGTCAGTATTGTTTGTGATAGGATGATGTTACCATCCACCATGTCACTATTGTTTGTGATAGGATGATGTTACCATTCACTATGTTAGTATTGTTTGTGATAGAATGATGTTACCATTCACTATGTCAGTCATGTCGGTATTGTTCGTGACAGGATGGTATTACCATTCACGACGTCAGTATTGTTTTTGATAGGATGATGCTACCATCCACTATGTCTATATTGTTTGTGATAGGATGATGTTACCATCCACTATGTCAGTATTGTTTGTGACAGAATGACGTTACTCTTCACCATGTCAGTATTGTTTGTGATAGGATGATGCTACTATCCACCATTTCAGATTGTTGGTGATAGGATGATGCTACCATCCACTATGTCAGTATTGTTTGTGATAGGATGATGCTATCCATTCACCATGTCAGTATTGTTTCTTATAGGATGATGCTATCAATTACCATGTCAGTATTGTTTCTGGTAGAATGATGCTACCATCCACTATGTCAGTTTTGTTCGTGATAGTTGAAAAGCGTGATGATTTCTATCACTTTATTGGCTACAAAAAGCCCAAAACCTTAACTTAGTCGAGTGTCTGAGAGACGTATCAAACTTTATTGTCATCACACGTACTGCTTTACCTTCACTCCTGATTACTTCAGAAATAGTATTACATGGTCAAAATTAAACGTAATGCACTTCACAAACTAGTAAAGCATAGTGTAACAAATTCATGCTACGATAAAAAGCACGTGCTGGTCCAACACCGTGTTGGGTTTAGGTTTTTTATTATTCTCTGTGAATGTATTACATCCGTTCAAACTGGGTGTATTATATTTGTATTACTTCACAAGAATGGATGACCTAATCGAACTACATTAAGTAATTACATTACAAAGTACACGAATTGGGAGTACATTAAATAACTACAAACAGGTTTGTTTTCTTTTCACAAAACAAACATTTTTACCTCTATTTTCAAATTCGTTCGTGACACAACCTTAATTCTCTTAATGTTCTATGTTAGTTCTTATATATTCATTCTTCACACACAAACAATAACAATTAAAGCATATGAAAGTTTTGAAGCCTTCAGAACGGGTTTATTTCTTTTCCTGGTAATTCAGTTGTTTGTGTACTAATTTGGACTTCTTTTGTTTTGTGGTATTCTAAACTTAATACAATTCTCAAATTGACGAGGATTGTCATAAAAGACAAAAGGTTATCTTTCACTTTAATACAACAATAGACCATTTAGTGTCCAGCATCTATTACCCCCCTTCAGTAGCACAGAGGTTTTTCTCTGCTTTCTTACAACACTAAAAACTGAGTTTCTATAACAAGAACACAGATGATCCACGGTGCAGTGTTTTGCTCAATTACAAACAAAAAAAAATAGTGCATTTTTCTTTCTGATAATTCCCCACTCCCACTGGCTTAACGGCATGTCTGCGGACGCATTTCGCTAGAAACCGGGTTTCGATGCCCTTGAGTACAGATAGCTCATTGTGTAGCTTTGTGTTTAATTCCAAACAATTGGCCCCCTGTGGCTCAGCGGTACGTTTGCGGTCTTACAACGCTAAAAACCGTGGTTCGATACCCATGGGGAGCAGAGCACAGATAGCCCATTGAGTAGCTTTGTGCTTAATTCAAAACAACAACAATCCAAACAATCAATCTATTTCTGATGATGGTTTGTTTCATGTGTGAGAACTACTTCCTTCTAACAAGCTTGTTTATTATTGTTTTACTGAGATGTATTCCTTTGCTTTTGTGTTAAAGATACGTTAAGAAAACTTACACTTTATGTTTGTTTTTTTGAATTTCGCACAAAGCTCCTCGAGGGCTATCTGCGCTAGCCGTCCCTAATTTACCAGTGTAAGACTAGAGGGAGAGCAGCTAGTCATCACCACCCACCGCCAACTCTTGGGCTACTCTTTTACCAACAAATAGTGGGATTGACCGTCACATTATAACGACCCCATGGCTGAAAGAGCGAGTATGTCTGGTTTGACGGAGATTCGAACCCGCGACTCTCAGATTACAAGTCGCACTCCTTAACACACTTGGCCATGCCAGGCCCTTATTCATTATGCTAACACAATAAAACTTCAATATTTGTAATGCATAAGCCTTAGGCCCGGCATGGCCAAGCGTGTAACCTTACGGTCCACAAAAAGAAAAAAATAGAACTGCTAGCAACTTAAATAAGCCACTGTTTCATTTCGTGTCTAGTCACAACAGTTTTGCAATTACTAATGTTATAAGAAATTGAAACACTGGTTATGGTTTGCCATTACTACATCCACAATTGTTTGTTCATTCTTACTACCTTATAAATATAGGCAGAAATTAATAAAATCTAGATTTTCGTGTAAGAAATTATCTTCTCATATTTTTGTTGTTCATTTACAGTGATTGTGGCATGCATTTGTACACGGTATTCTGGAAAAGATTTTATCTCAGAAATAAATTGTCTTCTGCTGTAATTTATATCAATACGTCTGTTGTGTCTGTTATAAATACTCGAGAACCGAGTGTATAAGGCAGGTCGTAAATTCTTGAGCTAAAAGTTTCAGATAAATGTATTTCTGACCAGAGCTCAGATTCCCCGATAAAGCCAATTTCTATGGCTAAAGAAAATGTGAGATTTTTATGGCTAGTGATAAAAAAAACATTTGGAAACTATCGTAACTGACATATGTGGTATTTTTACCAAAGCAAACAGCAAGTTCAATTCATTACATGTTTGTTTGTTTTTCCCTTTCGCACGTTAATGTCGGTCAGACCTTCCAAATCAGGTATAATTTTAAAAAAACCGTATACCATGATATATAAAAAATCGTAGAAATTCTTCAACAGATGTGTCTCCTTCAATGTTGCCTATAAAGTTGTTGGAAGCGATGAAGTGTAACGTCATATAATAATGTCATATAGAATAATGTCATATGTGTCAAACCCAGGAAAAAGAGAAAGACCAAACTTCTGACAGTGTTACGACTGTATCTATGAAACCGACTCCATTTATTTTTCTGGTAATGTGCAGCAATGAAGACATAGAAAATAAATCACAATATTTCTTCGTAATAAATACACTATTTCAAAAGTTTATCGGAAAACATTTATTTAATAAATAACACACTCTTCAAATACCCAAGAGAGGACTTAACAATTTCGTTGTTAAATTGTGCTAAAGCTGAGAGACATCAGAATAATCCAATAACAAATCACCTGGTGTTGTTGTTTTCAATTAAGCACAAAGCTACACAATGGGCTATCTGTGCTTTGCCCGCCACGGGTATCGAAACCCGGTTTTTAGCGTTGTAACTCCACAGAAATACCACTGAGCCACCAGAGGGGGGGTCAACCAAACACTAATCCCTGTATATTATTATTATTTTCACCCCACCAACCTTACCCCAAAAGTGATAACTAAATATGCCAATGAGTTTTTTGCAAATTGCAAAGCTTCTTCCACAAAACTCTTGTCCATAATATATGAAATACCGGATAGAGTTGTACGAAATGAGCGTTGTTCATAAACAAAACCGACGGATGCGATGTTTTAAGCAGCAAACCATTATCTGAAGGTCCTATACCATTATTTGAAAATATATCTTAACTTTGGTTTCTGTTAACGATGTAATATAATCTTTTGTAAACGACATTGAAGGGAAGATTTGAAGGCCTGCTTCCTACAGGATAGGCACTTAACAAATTTTCGTCAAATACGTCGTCCAGGTTTTTATTATTCAATAATCTTTTTAATGGCATTTATATTAATAATTTTGAAAGTAAGAGCGACATAAATGAAATTGAAAAAGGGTTTTTAGTGATAAAATGTCCCTAAATGAACGTAATAAAATTGCTACCAGCTTCTAATGAAACCATGCAAAGGTTATATGAATTATTTGATATAGTATTTAAGTCAGGACATTAAAATCTAGGGTTCGATTCCTTGTAGTGGGCACACTAAATAATCGAACGTGGATTTGTTCTAAAGCAAATAAAAAGAATAAACAGGGTTAGTTAGTGAGTTAGTTATTCTGAATTTCGCGCAAAGCTACTCGGGGGCTATCTGCACTAGCCGTCCCTAAGTTAGCTGTCTAAGACTAGAGGGAAGGCAGCTAGTCATCACCACCCACCACCAACTCTTGGGCTACTCTTTCACCAACGAATAGTGCGATTGACCGTCACATTATAACGCCCCTACGGCTTAAATGGCGAGCACGTTTGGTGCGACCGGGATTCGAACCCGCGACCCTCGGATTACGAGTCGTGGCAACGTTCTAACAAAAGATTCACTGGCAAGAAAACTCAATTTAATTATCTTAACAAATCAGTATATTTACAAAAAAGTGTAATGTTTATATATATATGTATTATATTCGAGACATTTACCTCTAAAACAAACAACGTGACGTTTTTATCAACATTATTCAATCACCCCCCAGTATTACAGCTGTGTCTGTGTACTTAACGACACTAGAAACTGGATTTAATACCCACGTGGACAGCTTGTTGTTTAACTACAAACAATTGCAATTCAGTCCTCATCAACCGGCGTGCTAACGTTTTAAAACATGCTTATTTGAACTTATAAAACTTCCGTTTCGTTTATTTATGATAAACAACAGACTTTCTTTTTTGCTCATTTCTCTTAATTTCCCGAAACGGAATTCAAAATCAGAGGCGTATAATCAAAATCAGAGTCGTATAATAGAATTTCAAATACCTTTTACCTACCATCACAACCAGTCACTGCTGGAGTGCGTTTTCGTTTAACAACCAAGGCCCGGCATGGCCAAGCGTGTAAAGGCGTTCGACTCGTAATCCGAGGGTCGCGGGTTCGAATCCCGGTCGCATTAAACATGCTTGCCATTTCAGCCGTAGGGTTGTTATAATGTGACAGTCAATCCCACTATTCGTTGGTAAAAGAGTAGCCCAACAGTTGGCGGTGGGTGGTGATGACTAGCTGCCTTCCCTCTAGTCTTACATTGCTAAATTAGGGACGGCTAGCGCAGATAGCCCTCGAGAAACTTTGCGCGAAATTCAAGAAACAAACAAACAGATTTCAGAAGCTATACCTGAAGAATATTGTATTTATGTATTTTAATTAATTATTCGGTTTATTAACACGTTTTAACGTCATTTCATATTGTTCAGTTTTTTAATATATATGTTTCTTTCTCGGCCATACACTGATCATGACTTTACGAGAAAAAAAAAATTTATATGCTCCATTTCTCTCATGGCTCCGAGGGCCTCTGAAGCCTAAAATTAGGTTTTGATATTTGGATTGAACAGAACACATATAGTTCGTTACATAGCTTCATGCTTAACTAAAAACAAGCATTTAATGTACATATAACGAAAAGTTTCGACCATTTTACTTTGGTAATAATCAAACATAATTTTGAAACAGAATAACTTAGCCTTATTTTTCCCTTAACTCCATTTACTTTGAAAACACAAGTGTAGAGTACAACACTCCGAAAGTATTGTCTTTAGACGATATAGTATAATAGATGGAAAACTTTTATCTACGATCAATAAAATTTACTGTTTGTTAGACATAATTACAGCAAGGTGTAATTGAAACGAAACTTAACACTTCGAGAGGAACCATGTACAGAATATATCAGAAACACGATGTGACAGATTTCCATTGAAATCTCAAAGACTGTATCTTTGAATAGCAGACCTGAAGACATTCTAATGCTGTGTCTAAACAACTAATCAAAGATAATGTTCTGACTTTACTAGTTTAGAACAAAACTACGGTTAGCCTATTTTAGTAGGTTAGCCTAAATCTGATGAAAATTACATTATAATAACCGAAACGTCGCGTTACATGTGTATCAGCGCCTTAATTTTGGTCGTGTATGTTTAGTTTTGGAATACGTTGTAGTCTAAAGGACACTAGACGTTACTTTAAAAGTTTTTTTTTTTTGTTGTTCGTAGACGCTTGTGAAAATCATTACAACGCCACCTGGATGTTAAAATGGCAAACATTTTTTTCAACCATGTCATGTTTTTAAAGATTCTACTATTATTAATAGAGCTTCTGGCATTATACATATTTTATTACATATTTTCCTTTTGGAAAACTCGTCAAAATCAATATAATACCATTAAAAGAATGATTTTATTTATCTAAAATCAATAAAACTGCCGTTAGTTAGGTACGATTACTGCTAGTTCTTACTGAGAAACCATACATAAGAAATATCGTGCGTTAAATTGCACTGAAATCTCAAAGACTATATCTATGGATTACAGAACTTAAGCTTTTTTTTTATATCAGTGTTTAGTTTTCTATGGTTCGAGAACACCGAAACGTAAATATGTGCTAAGTTTAAGTGACTTTCTAGACGTGGCTACCACACGGTACTCAAACAAACGTGTTTGTTCAGGCCAGTGGAGATAAGTTACAAAGTTTACAGATATCTTTGTGTTCTTTATTGCTAATGAAAGCAACGTAGCACGGTACTTAACTAATCACGGGTGATAGAAGACAACTGTTACTGTACTGGAAAAACAAATATATGTAAGTACTTTTGTTGCTGTTTGTCGTAATTAATATTTTGCTGCATAAAAGTTTGAAACATAAGATCGAAAATAAAGCGTACTTGATGCAAAAATAAAAGGAAAATAGCTCAGTTGTTTACGTATTTTTACCGTATTTTCAGTTACGTGCCAGTTATGTCCAGTATAACTGTTTGTTTTGTTTATTTTTTTGGAATTTCGCACAAAGCAACTCGACCAATACAGACCAATGATCCATCAAAAAGGATAATGAACAATACCTGGAAAGAAAGCTGAAGGGTCACTTCAGAAAGGTCAAAATTCAAGGTTAGGCTACACAACTTCTAGACCTGAATATTATTATGGATATTTAAGCTAACGTGAAGTCAAACAACAACTAAAGGACTTGTTGACGGACAATGGATTTTTCTTATTTTTAATTTTAAACTACTGGGCTTCTTTTTACGTTTGTTCGTTTCTTTAATTTCGCGCAAAGCTACTCGAGGGCTATCTGTGCTAGCCGTTCCTAATTTAGCAGTGTAAGACTAGAGGGAAGGCAGCTAGTCATCACCACCCACCGCCAACTCTTGGGTTACTCTTTTACCAACAAATATTGGGATTGATCGTAACATTATAACGCCCCCACGTCTGGGAGGGTGAGCATGTTTTGGCGCGACTCGGGCGCGAACCCGCGACCCTCAGATTACGAAGCGCACGCCTTAACGCGCTAGGCCATGCCAGGCCCTCCAGTATAACTGATAAAATAAACAATAAAAATCTAAATGATTTTCCTTCTGTCTTATAGATGGGTGTGTTTTTTTTTCTTATATTAAAGCCACGTCGGGCTATCTGCTGAGCCCAACGAGGGGAATCGAACCCGACCTAACCGTTGTACTAGCGAGGCGCTCTTATAGAAGGACAAATAGAATGATAGCATGGGCTTTTATGTATCAGTTCCATTCATATCCATACTGGTACGATGGTGTTTCACAGCTTTACATCTGTAAACGTTTTTGTTCTATTATAACACTTGGACGTTTCTTTCTTTGTATTCGTGTATTTTTCAGGACTTCCTTTATCTATTTTTTTTGTACAGATAAATTTTTTTGTTCATTTAAATTTTCAACACGAGTCTTTAGAACTTTGAGATATAAATGAATTTAATTGTTATGCGCCTGTTCATCCTCTTTGATTAATACTGATTTATCACTACCCACACACCAGTAGCGTTAAAGTCCCTAATTTCCACTCTGCGGGAATCAGTACAAGTAAGGTTAATCTTAGAAAAAAATCTAATTAATTTAAGTAAATTTCATTTTCGCTTTTTCAACATATTATTTCACAAATAGATTTCAAATATTACACATTATTTTCATCAACTACTATTTCATTAATTTTTTGTTTTTAATATTTTTTCTGAGCGTTAATTTGTGCACTCACTACAGCGTTTGACATAGGAATGCTAAGACTAACATGGTGGGAATGCTAAGACTAAAAGAACTTCACTACAGCGTTTGGCATAGGAAAGCTAAGACTAACATGGTGGAAATGCTTAGACTAAAAGAACTTCACTACAGCGTTTGGCATAGGAAAGCTAAGACTAACATGGAAAGAATGCTAAGACTAAAAGAACTTCACTACAGCGTTTGACATAGGAATGCTAAGACTAACATGGTGGGAATGCTAAGACTAAAAGAACTTATTTAGAATAAAAACAAAATGCAGTTTCGAAGAATTACTTATATATATTTATATATATATATATATATATACATGAACGTATAAAGTACTGGCACAAGTACCCGGTTTCGCTTGGGTTATTAGGTTAATATATTCTAGGTCAATGGGTCAGTGTATGTGTGTGTGTATTCTCTGGGTGTTTTAGCTAAGAAGAACGATTAGATATATTTTAAACATTTTTATTTTCTAGACGCATGAAAACGTCATAAAAAGTACAGAGGATTAGGAATTATTTATTATCAATGAACTTTATCATTGCATTAAGTATTTCGCATTTATTTGATATCACAATTTTTGTTACTTTTCATTAGAATTTGTTACAATTTTTTACTGTTTTTAGTGACGAGGACACAAGGTGGCCGTGAAACCTTGTAAGTGTAGTGAATGTTGGTATTAACAATGGATGAAACAAACTTAAAGAAATCATGTGAACTGACCAACCCGAAAGCCAAGTGCACAAAATTTATGATAAAAATAAAATAACTATCAAATTTTAAACTTAAATAATAAAAAAACAAACATTTTTTATCGACGAAGACTCTAAATTAAGAAATGAACTTTTTACTTCAATTTTGTACTTTATACAATACATAAATTAACAACAATATTAGCTTATATTTTTGTTCCCAAATAGTATAATATAACAATCACTGTTGGAATGTATTATTATCAAAAAGCACTGGTTTTCCTATATATTAAATTTTTTTTCTAAAGAGTCATTTCTCTTCTGTGTAGTTTTGCACTTACATGCCCCATGCACGTGCGTCTCTGTGTGTTTGTCTGTGATTTATTTGTTTGTTGAATTTCGCGCAAAGCTACTCGAGGGCTATACTCCGCTAGCCGTCCCCCACGGCTGGGAGGGCGAGCATGTTTGGTGCGACCGGGATTCGAACCCGCGATCCTCGGATTACGAGTCGAACGCCTTAAAACGCGTGGCCATGCCATTTGTCTGTGATATCTATACGTAAAATAAAGCTATTTGATTCGCTAGCTTGCCTCAATAAACAGATGTTCACACACACGTGGATAAGTAATAAGACTAATCTGCACACCAGCAAGATGCATTTAGTATGGGTGTAAAATTTCAGGTTTCCATGTTCTTTCCTCTTCGAGCTGTGGCAGTCACACACACACACACACACACACATACACTTTCTTTTATTATTATACATCTCCAAAATTGTTTTCTAAAAGGTCCATCTGTCTTCATGTGCTGCCTCCAGTGGCTCAGCGGTACGTCTGCGGACTTACAACTCTAAAAACCGGGTTTCGATACCCGTGATGGGCAAAGCAGAGATAGTCCATTGTGTAGCTTTGTGCTTAATTCCAAACAACAAGCTCATGTGCTTATATCACAACAAACTACAATGCTTTTTAAAATAGCTTGTTACCCGTATACCTCATGTATTTTATACATACATATATATATATATTAGATTAATATGCTATGACAATTCTTCTTTCAATGATGTATTAGCTTCTCGTTTAACTAAATAAGTTTCAAAGAATATATTACCATTTATCAGTGCAGTATATATCCATTTAAATTTAAAGCCTATTTTACATGCTTAGAGTGATATATATATATATCGTCTTAGAAATACATTTTATAGATTCTATGACCATGATATTCTTGAGTCTGTTCTTGATAAAATACTTCTGAAAACTCCTCAGACACTAATTTTAAAATCCTTTCTAAAGTTCAAATCTTCACCGGAATTCTACAATTTCCCGAAGTCTTTACTTTCTTCAAGTATTTGCTAAAATGTCTTATCTTATACTCAGTAACTGGTTTTAGAAACATTCATCCTGTACACATTATTACCACTACAAATATAACTGATGAAACAATACGTTGTTAGTATATCTGTTAACCTTACTAATGAAACAATATATTATTATTATTAAATTTGTAAACCTAACTGACGAAACAATATATTATTATTATTAAATTTGTAAACCTAACTGACGAAACATTATATTATTATTATTAAATTTGTAAACCCAACTGACGAAACAATATATTATTATTATTAAATTTATAAACCTAACTGACGAAACAATATATTATTATTATTAAATTTGTAAACCTAACTGACGAAACAATATATTATTATTATTAAATTTGTAAACCTAACTGACGAAACAATATGTTATTATTATTAAATTTGTAAACCTAACTGACGAAACAATATATTATTATTATTAAATTTGTAAACCTAACTGACGAAACAATATATTATTATTATTAAATTTATAAACCTAACTAACGAAACAATATATTATTATTACTATTATTAAATTTGTAAACCTAACTGACGAAACAATATATTATTATTACTATTATTAAATTTGTAAACCTAACTGACGAAACAATATATTATTATTACTATTATTAAATTTGTAAACCTAACTGACGAAACAATATATTATTATTATCTCATATCTGAGATTTAAGTTTTATAACTCGAGAAGCGCTAAGAATATCTGACATAATACCCTCAATGGTACAAACAATTGATATTGAATATACATGTTAAGATAAACATTTCAAAATGTTAAAATTTGTTATTGCATAATGTGGTCATAACGTTATATAGATATTTATTTCCATCTATCATAGGTATAAGGCTGTGTCGTCTCAGGAGCCACAATAGTAGCTGGGCTAAATTAGAAACAAAAATGTTAAGAAAAACAAAATATGAAATACAGTGAAAAAAACCATCAAAAACAAAAAATACTAGAGGGATTCTTACTTAGAAACGAAAAAGGTCAGTGGAATTTTAAGTTTCTTAAGAACGCTGAAACATTATTGTCTTGTCGTAATTTTCTACTCTTCAAAACCTCATTCTAGAAGTGAAAGATTAATTCTATTATTTTTTCCGAATCACACGGCACGCATTTATTTGTCATTTTAAACTACATTTTAAATATAATATCATACATCCTATACCTAGTGTCTTCTACCTGTTACTTAAAGTTCGTAAACCCAATTTTCCAGGACGCTCTACAGCCTCAGTAACGATAACAAGTGAACTAACATTCAACCAAATAGTAAGTGCCCTGGCCTCGTACGTTAAAGCTATTAAAGTACCACGAACTTCATCTCTTAGGACATTTTGACCCTGCTATAGCTTTAGAACACATATTGACTAAGGACTTCCAACTTTGACGCACAATGATGGAGTAACCACATTCAAATACTTTTTGGACAAAAAACATAAAGCTCCTTATTGATAGATTACTGCAACAGTTTGAAATCAACATATAAATATATCAACAGTTAAACTTAAACCTTTATATAGGTTACTTGAAGGAACAAATATACAATCCTTATTTTTCTACATCAAATACACAGATGATATATCACTCTGTAGAAATTTATCACATATCACTAAAACATACCATACAAATATGGACATTTCGAAACACTCTCAACCACAATCTATTATGACAGATCCCCCGCTGGCACAGCGATAATTCTAAGGATTTACTTCGTTATAATCAGGGGTTCGATTCCTCTCGGTGCACACAGGAGATAGTCCGATGACGTTTTGCTATAAGAAAAACACAAACTCATTATGACTATTTAAATTATACCTCTTTCCATCGTAAACTGAAAATGGCGGCTCTTACGTTAAGAAATGAAATTATTGACACAGTTAAACTAAATACACTCGGTTTAACAGACGTTGATTGGTTCCAACCCAATGACAGAGGAGGTACTCAGAGAAACGTCCTCTTGTATCAACCATTCAATAGACAGAGTTGAAGAACTGTCCAAGTCAACTTCACATACCCGTTCATATATATTCACTACACCACCCACGTCAGCGTTAAGTACAAGGGCTTCTCATTCTAAAAATCGGGCTTCGATACTCGCGGTAGACACAACACAGATGGTTTGTTTATGAATTTCGCGCAAAGCTCCTCGAGGGCTATCTGCGCTAGCCGTCCCTAATTTAGCAGTGTAAGACTAGAGGGAAGGCAGCTAGTCATCACTACCCACCGCCAACTCTTGGACTACTCTTTTACCAACGAATGATGGAATTGACCGTCACATTATAACACCCCTACGGTTGGGAGGGTGAGCATGTTTGATGCGACGGGGATGCGAACCCGCTACCCTCGGATTACGAGTCGCACGCCTTAACACGCTTGGCCATGCTAAGGCCTGTAGATAGAATTATATCCGAGATTTGGTGTAACAAAATAGAGCCAAACATATCTCATATTGGAATAACGGACGACATATTTGAAATTCATACATTTAGGTCCTTTTTTACGACCATTAGTTTGAAATACCAGCATTTATAAAATATTAACCAGCGTATCTACATAATTATTCTTATACAAATATTTCTGAACAATAGACTATTTATGCTACGGGTATATATTCAAGGAAACCATTCTTTTCCATCTCCAAACATCATGAATGTGCTTTGAAGGCATTCATTTTGTAAAATGGCGTCTTTTGCGACCAGTCTCACATTGATCTTTTTAATGTAGCAATTCATGATCACGTTAATGGTTAGTATTGAAGACTGCACGTGCTAGAGCCAATTTACTTTGAGTTTCCATGAATAACGATGCTTTAAACAGTGTCCTTTTAAACTCAAGCCTTTTCAGTATAGAAAATATGTTGATGATACACTTACAACAATCTCCTCACACAGTTATTTTGGATACTTTTATATATGATCGAAAGAAAAGACTAAATTATATGTTCATCCAAAACCAGTTTTTCTAGACCATTTAAATTTCCTTAGTTTTCTTCGTAAGTTTGTTTGTTTTTTGGAATTTTGCACAAAGCTACTCGAGGGCTATCTGTGCTAGCCGTCCCTAATTTAGCAGTGTAAGACTAGAGGGCATGTTTGCTGCGACCGGGATTCGAACCCGCAACTCTCGGATTACGAGCCGAAGGCCTGAACACGCTTGGCCATGCCGGGCCCCAATACGTAACAAAACAATAATAATCAACTTAAACTTAACTACGTAACTAAAAGAATAACATAAACGATAAATCAAAGTTTAGTATTAATGGTTTCGTTTCGGTTTGCATTCCGATTATAAGAATCATTCTAAATGTTCTTATTATAAAATCTGTCACACGATGAACAGTAATTTACTGAGTATAATCAATCCATAAAACTGATCGTTTGTTTGTTTAAAAATAAAGCCCCAATGGATTATCTGCTGTGTCTACCGCATGGAATCAAACCTCGGTTTTTAGCGTTATAAGCACGAAGAATTAGTGCTTTCCCACCTGAGGACCTTCAAAAGTAAAACGCAAAATGTGCAAAGTTTACTAATTGTATTCTAAGCATAAAACGTGTTTAGTTAATCCAGTTTTAATTATGTGTATGACATGTAGTCGTTTACGAATTTTGACTTCCAAAGTTCAGCTCTTCCTCTATGACTCGGCTATAAAAAACCCAAAGTCTTACCCAAAGACGCGTTTTTGAAAACTTTGAATATTGTATTTGCAGACAGAAGATGAAGATGTGTAAAAAACAAAAAAAAGCAGTACAATATAAAAGTTGTATAAATCGTTTTTTCTTTACTTTTAAAATAAGAAGGAAAAGGCTTATCAACAACTGTTAATCCTCTAATAACGTCTAACATATGCATATTCCAGTCATAAGTCTATCAGAGAACGCATTGCACTGTCGAATTTCAACGTTTACTAAACCTCTAATAACGTCTAACATGTGCATGCTCCAGTCATAAGTCTATCAGAGAACGCATTGCACTGTCGAATTTCAACGTTTACTAAACCTCTAATAACGTCTAACATGTGCATGCTCCAGTCATAAGTCTATCAGAGAACGCATTGCACTGTCGAATTTCAACGTTTACTAAACCTCTAATAACGTCTAGCATGTGCATGTTCCAGTCATATGTCTATCAGAGAACGCATTGCACTGTCGAATTTCAACGTTTACTAAACCTCTAATAGCGTCTAGCATGTGCATGTTCCAGTCATAAGTCTATCAGAGAGCGCATTGCACTGTCGAATTTCAACGTTTACTAAACCTCTAATAACGTCTAGCATGTGCATGCTCCAGTCATAAGTCTATCAGGGAACACATTGCACTGTCGAATGTCAACGTTTACTAATCCTCTAATTACGTCTAACATGTGCATGTTCCAGTCATAAGTCTATCAGAGAACGCATTGCACTGTCGAATTTCAACGTTTACTAAACCTCTAATAACGTCTAATATGTGCATTCTCCAGTCATAAGTCTATCAGAGAACACATTGCACTGTCGAATTTCAACATTTACTAATCCTCTAACAACGTCTAATATGTGCATTCTTCAGTCATAAATCTATGAGAGAACGCATTGCACTGTCGAATTTCAACGTTTACTAATCTTCTAATAACATCTAACATGTTCCCATCATAAGTCTATGAGAGAACGTTTTGCACTGTCGAAGGGTCAGTAACTAAATGTGATCGACTTACGTATCTGTGGTGACGCATTTCTTGATCAGCATATTTATAACTCGTTCTTAAAACGTATGGCTTAACCCTCTTTAATTAGCGGTGTACCACATATCATCATACTAGTTCAGTGTCGTATATCTTATCATTACACTTATTTTTCAGTCCTCCAGTGGCAGAGTGGTATGTCTGCACACCTCCATACTAAAATCCGGGTTTCGATACCCGTGGCAGGCGGAGTACAGATAGCCCATTGTGTAGCTTTGTGCTTAATTCTAAACAAACAAAACATGTTTTTAATAAAGACCTGCCAAGCAATGTAAATGCACATTCATGTTACCGCAACATAAACATAAATTATGCCCACGTGCTTGACAAAATTGCGCGAACTGTTATTCTTACGAACATTTTGGGGAAAGTGTGTCTTATATAGTTTGTAAAACAATCCACTACTTTCCTTCGGATTATGGTAAAATGTCACACCGATGTATAAGTAATAAGAGATATTTCCAGAGTGCAACTCACCCAAACATTTTGAAATGAGAACTTGCGCAACTCCTGTTTCAAAACAATTAATTAATTATCATAAAACTTGGGGTCCACGCTAGTACAGCGGTATGTCTTCGGATTTACAACGATAAAATCAGCGGTTCAATTCCCCTCGGTGGGCTGAGCAGATAGCCCGATGTGGCTTTGCTATAAGAAAAACACACATAAAACGTGGTGGCCTCGTAATTTCACTCACTTAAAAATTTATGATTCTTTGCTCGTGTTAATTCATTTCGTATTTGTTATATCCGCGTAAAACGTGACAAACAAAGAACTTTCATTTTTTTTTAAGCAAACGAATCGCACTCGAAAGCTGGTAAGACATACATAGATTCCACGTTTCCACCATGGATCAATAGAGCACTGAAGCAAATAATATAAAAAAACAGATTTTCCTTTGAACTAGCGATTTACTACGTAGTTATTTCCATAAAGTAAAAAAAAAGAAAAAACAGCGCTTTTGTCGTGTCTTATTTCCAGACGACGCGCGTGGAGGGCATTTTCGAATTTAGTAAATGTAGGCTTCCTAGAATAAGAAATAAAACGTCTGGATGAAGGCGAACTTTTCCACTGTTATTGACAGCACTGGGAAGGTCCAACGTTGTTCTCCAGAAACGCAGTAAGAGTCTATATTCAGAAGAATGGCCGATTTTCCTATACTTTAGTTGTACCTAAAGCAGATGTTGTTTTTTTCAGTTTGATTTTTGTTCTCATTTAGTTATTCCTTGAAAAAAAACAACTTATATTAAGCAAAGCGCTTCAAGGCCTAGGCAAAGTTAGTTGAGTACACAACGACCATACTAAACAGCATACTAACATTTTGAAATGTGTTTCTTATAAAGCAATATTTTATAACAATGTTCAGTAACCAGAAACAAACGATTTTATTTAATTAAACACTTAACGTTTCGCTTCACAGCTTCTTCAGCAGCGTTTTCTAAAACACAAACCGAATCTGACAGTATTTAGCTTCAAATTGAAGCGACGTAGTTACGACGAATAGCAATCTGAGGGTTGCGGGTTTGAATCCCTATCACACCAAAAAATTCTCGCCCTTTCAACCGTGAGGGTGTTATAATGTTACGATCAATCTCACTATTTATTAGTAAAATAAAAGAGTAACCCAAGAGTTGGCGGTTGGTGCAGCTTTGCGCAAACTTGAAAAACAAACAAACAAACAAGCTCTACTGTTTCTAGGTTAAATTTACTTTTCGCAGCATTATTTTTTAATTTCGCGCAAAGCTACTCGAGGGCTATCTGCGCTAGCCGTCCCTAATTTAGCAGTGTAAGACTAGAGAGAAGGCAGCTAGTCATCACCACCCACCGCCAACTTTTGGGCTACTCTTTTACCAACGAATAGGAGGATTGATCGTATCATTATAATGCCCTCTCTGCTGAAAGGGCGAGCATATTTGGTTATGCCTGTTACTGTCTAGATGTTTGTGAAAAATAAACTAAGTTTGAATACATTTATAACAAAATTCTAAGTTAATTTTTAATACGTAATATTATGAACATCAAAACTACTTTAGTATTGGTCGCGCTAGCCTATCATCATACATTGTTTCTCATTTCACTGGGATACATAAATGCTTGAAAGTAAGAAGACAAATCGCGAATTTCATTTAAAACAGCTACCAACAAAGCAAGGTAAGAATTCTATTCATATCGACAGTTGAAATACGAAACTACGGACTTAAAATGATAAATCGTGTATAACTAACCGCCCGTACTCCACGCGTCAGACTTATCCACATTTGGTCAAGGACTCCTTAAACACGTTGGGAAACAAACAGATTCGAAGAAATAAAACAAAAAGATTTTTATTACATCCTATGAATATTAAGGAAAGAAATGTGAGGAGAGTTTGATAACTAAAAACTTTGTAACGATAGAAACAGCAACTAAAAACAACTACGTATTAAATAAAACTAGTGTTAGTGTTAGTCATAGATATAAAACTAGATTCGGTACAGATGGAACTTATAAGTGGCACGATGTTTTATCTCCAGTTATATGACTCCTAAAACATCTCTCTGCTCTACACAGTAACCCTATAGCCAAAGTTTTATCTTCTTACGTACAAACTTAACCATTAGAAATTTAATATTTTTACTTTGGTTTAACATAGAATGAATGCATAAATTACATCTTCACACAATCTGCAACGTACGCAGTTTCACACGTGCAGTTTCTAGTGACGCAAAATGTTTTCCCTCCTCTGACGTCGATAAAGCTTAAAGGTTTTCCAAGATGTAAATAATATATAAATATTTACCTATTTATAACCTCAGTATTTCTGTTTTTCCCATTCTGTTACGAAAGTATTTTAGTATTCTACACTTAATATTAGACACCACATTTCATTCTTTCCATAAGTCAGTACATACTATACATACTTGTTTACTAATTTTTCCTATTACTACACGCCTCTTACATCAGATGGGTGACGTATAGAGTTTTACACGTGTAATTTCTATTAATGCATAATGGCTTCCGTCTTTGTTTTGGTTTGTCAGTTCGTTGTAATCAGGCATTAGATTCCTTGGGTCATTCCTCGAATATACGCATGCTAAGTATGTATCTTTATTGACTACGTAAGCCATGGTACGTATGTTTATTGACTACGTAAGCCATGATATGTATCTTTATTGACTACGTAAGCCATGGTATGTATCTATATTGACTACGTAAGCCATGGTATGTATCTTTATTGACTACGTAACGCATGGTGTGTATCTTTATTGACTACGTAAGCCATGGTATGTATCTTTATTGACTACGTAAGCCATGATATGTATCTTTATTGACTACGTAAGCCATTGTATGTATCTTTATTGACTACGTACACCATGTTATGTATCTTTATTGACTACGTAAGCCACGGTATGAATCTTTATTGACTACGTAAGCCACGGTATGAATCTTTATTGACTACGTAAGCCACGCTATGTATTTTTATTGATTACGTAAGCCATTGTATATATCTTTATTGACTACGTAAGCCATAGTATGTATCTTTATTGACTAGGTACACCATGGTATGTATCTTTATTGACTACGTAAGCCACGTTATGAATCTTTATTGACTACGTAAGCCACGCTATGTATTTTTATTGATTACGTAAGCCATGGTATGTATCTTTATTGACTACGTAAGCCATGGTATGTATCTTTATTGACTACGTAAGCCATGGTACGTATGTTTATTGACTACGTAAGCCATGATATGTATCTTTATTGACTACGTAAGCCACGGTATGAATCTTTATTGACTACGTAAGCCATGGTATGTATCTTTACTGACTATGTAAGCCATGGTATGTATCTTTACTGACAACGTAAGCCTGGTACGTATGTTTACTGACAACGTAAGCCATGGTATGTATCTTTATTGACTACGTAAGTTATGGTATGTATCTCTACTGACTATGTAAGCCATGGTATGTATCTTTACTGACAACGAAAGCCATGGTACGTATGTTTACTGACAACGTAAGCCATGGTATGTATCTTTATTAACTACGTAAGCCATGATATGTATCTTTACTGACAACGTAAGCCATGGTATGTTTCTATATTGACTACGTAAGCCATGGTATGTGTTTTTATTGGCTTTTCGTTTTACATAGTCTGTTTCAGTTGATACACACCACAACTCTCATATTGTATAACGTCATTTCTAATTATTACGACCAGTATTTTTAACAACTACTTAAAATAACGACAGGAAACACTTATTTAAATAATACAGTAAATTTAAAATCTTATGTCTTCAACTTGTATGATGTTTAATATTTTCTATTGAATGCTGGTACGGTCTTCACATTTAACTACTCTACACAGACCGATGTAAAAATGACTTAATTTCGTTTATTTGTCTCTAAGCAGAAAGCTATACAACTCGATATCTGTACTGTGTCATAGGTTTACTTTTCAATATTCTGGAAAACGCTTTTTATCACACGTGGTCAATTTCAACCGATTTCTCACGTTATCACAGGCAGTTTTACGTGTCATATACACGATTAACCTGAAAGCAAGCTTCATCTGTTGTCATAACATTTCTCGAGGTAAACCCGTAATGTTTTATCAAGGAACAACTCATAATAAGACACCCGTGAGTGAGTTACTTACATTTCATGCGTTTTGTTTGATTAGTAATACTCTAGGCTCTTCCAGAACTAAATGGTCTATGAGTTATTAAATCCGACTGTGCGTGTGTTTTTTCCTGTTTCCGTCTTTCTATTTCGACTTTAGATGTCATTAGCTCTACCAACGTCTTATTCGTGAGCCCTGATTTGTAATAATATTCATTAAGAGAGCGACCACGAGGATATATATCCGTACAATATACACGAACCCTGTAATCTTCTAATTATAAGAAGGAAATTACTTCATATCAAGCTGGTACGTTTCCCTTGTATTTTATCTTGTTTTCTTATATTGACTTTTAATCAGTGATGTCGAGAAACCCACTTGTTGAGAACTTTATATGCAAAAATGGCTCGTTTGAGTTGAGAAAATATATTTTACATAGAAGAGCGAACAACATTTCGACCTTCTTCGGTCATCGTCAGGTTCACAAAGAAAGAGGTAACTGACCGGAACCATCAACTGGCATGCTGCATTAAACCAGAGATTTACGGACTTATACAACGAAACATAAACCAAATCAATACTAAGAACGACAGAGACAAAAAGATCTGCCACAAGAAAAAACTAGAAAAACTAAGATGCAAACAACAGAAAAGACACCAAAACGACAAACCGTTGACTAACCTCATAATTAACAGATCCGACCGTCAATTAAACACAGACGAGAAACATCTACTTAACAAAGGACTCAACTTCGCAATAGCACCTAGGTACATTCCAACCATAGAAATCAAAACATGTTTAGAAGACCTAGCCAGGATACTTGTGATACTTTCTACAGAGAACAAAAACAAGGAAACAACCAAAAACAACCAACAGAAAGAAGACAACTTAGATAATTTTATTGACATCCAACAGCCAAACTTCCCAGGTAAAATTACAAATTTATATTTTCCAGATACACCTACAAACAACATCTTAAACGATTTTTTCAAAGAATTTTCTCACAAAACCATCAACATAATTTCACAAAACAGAAAAGTAAAAAATAATCTTACAAAAAGAGACATTAATTCCACTAAAAACCTAAAACAAGACAAAAACATAAAAATTCTAAAAGCAGATAAAGGTAACGCTATAGTCATAATGAACACGAATGAATACATCCAAAAAATGAAGAACATCCTATCAGACACGAAAAAATTTAAACCAATACACAAATCCAACAAAGACACACGAGACGCAACTGAACAAAATACTACTAAAAATGAAAACAGCCAACACAATTTCACAAACACTTTATTCCTACCTACGTAAAACCGACTCACGCACACCGCAAATATACGGCATCCCCAAACCTCATAAACCAGATTGTCCATTACGACCAATAATGTCCACATATGAATCGTTTAATTACAATCTTGGTAAATACATAGCATGGGCATTCTCCAAATATGTAACATCAGCCAGCTCATTCATCAAAGACTCTTTTAATTTCAAGTCTAATCTAAATCAACTTAATCATAAAGCCTTAATGGCCAGTTTCGATGTTATATCCCTGTTTACAGAAGTTCCAACCACTGAAGCCTGCAAGATAGCCTTAGAACTCTATATCCGAGACCCTAACCCAACTATAGACATTCCAAGCAACCAACTAACAATCCTCATAGAATTCACCACGATAAAGACAAACTTCATGTTCAACAACCACAACTATATACAACAAATGGCCTAAGCATGGGCAACCAAGTATTACCAGTTCTAGCCAATATTTTATGACACAAGTTGAAACACAAGCAATTAACACAGCATTACATCCACCACTATACTGGCACAGATATGTAGATGACACGGTTGCGGTATTCACATCTACAGAACACACACTTAATTTTTTCAATCACATTAACTCTATACATCCCAACATTAACTTCACATGTGAACAGGAAGAAAGCAATCAAATATCATTTCTTAACCTCAAAATTACAAGAACTGACACACAATTCAAATCAGAAATCCACCGAAAAATCACCCATACTGGACTATACATTCCTTGGGACTCAGCACATGAAACAAAACAAAAACTCAACATACTAAGAAACCACTGTCGAATGTCAACGTTTACTAATCCTCTAATTACGTCTAATATGTGCATGTTCCAGTCATAAGTCTATCAGAGAACGCATTGCACTGTCGAAATTCAACGTTTACTAAACCTCTAATAACGTCTAGCATGTGCATGTTCCAGTCATATGTCTATCAGAGAACGCATTGCACTGTCGAATTTCAACGTGTACTAAACCTCTAATAACGTCTAGCATATGCATGTTCCAGTCATAAATCTATCAGAGGATGCTTTGCACTGTCGAATTTCAACGTTTACTAAACCTCTAATAACGTCTAATATGTGCATTCTCCAGTCATAAGTCTATCAGAGAACACATTGCACTGTCGAATTTCAACATTTACTAATCCTCTAACAACGTCTAGCATGTGCATGCTCCAGTCATAAGTCTATCAGGGAACACATTGCACTGTCGAATGTCAACGTTTACTGATCCTCTAATTACGTCTAACATGTGCATGTTCCAGTCATAAGTCTATCAGAGAACGCATTGCACTGTCGAAATTCAACGTTTACTAAACCTCTAATAACGTCTAGCATGTGCATGTTCCAGTCATATGTCTATCAGAGAACGCATTGCACTGTCGAATTTCAACGTTTACTAAACCTCTAATAACGTCTAGCATATGCATGTTCCAGTCATAAATCTATCAGAGGATGCTTTGCACTGTCGAATTTCAACGTTTACTAAACCTCTAATAACGTCTAATATGTGCATTCTCCAGTCATAAGTCTATCAGAGAACACATTGCACTGTCGAATTTCAACATTTACTAATCCTCTAACAACGTCTAATATGTGCATTCTTCAGTCATAAATCTATGAGAGAACGCATTGCACTGTCGAATTTCAACGTTTACTAATCTTCTAATAACATCTAACATGTTCCCATCATAAGTCTATGAGAGAACGTTTTGCACTGTCGAAGGGTCAGTAACTAGATGTGATCGACTTACGTATCTGTGGTGACGCATTTCTTGATCAGCATATTTATAACTCGTTCTTAAAACGTATGACTTAACCCTCTCTAATTAGCAGTGTACCACATATCATCATACTAGTTCAGTGTCGTATATCTTATCATTACACTTATTTTTCAGTCCTCCAGTGGCAGAGTGGTATGTCTGCACACCTCCATACTAAAATCCGGGTTTCGATACCCGTGGCAGGCGGAGTACAGATAGCCCATTGTGTAGCTTTGTGCTTAATTCTAAACAAACAAAACATGTTTTTAATAAAGACCTGCCAAGCAATGTAAATGCACATTCATGTTACCGCAACATACACATAAATTATGCCCACGTGCTTGACAAAATTGCGCGAACTGTTATTCTTACGAACATTTTGGGGAAAGTGTGTCTTATATAGTTTGTAAAACAATCCACTACTTTCCTTCGGATTATGGTAAAATGTCACACCGATGTATAAGTAATAAGAGATATTTCCAGAGTGCAACTCACCCAAACATTTTGAAATGAGAACTTGCGCAACTCCTGTTTCAAAACAATTAATTAATTATCATAAAACTTGGGGTCCACGCTAGTACAGCGGTATGTCTTCGGATTTACAACGATAAAATCAGCGGTTCAATTCCCCTCGGTGGGCTGAGCAGATAGCCCGATGTGGCTTTGCTATAAGAAAAACACACATAAAACGTGGTGGCCTCGTAATTTCACTCACTTAAAAATTTATGATTCTTTGCTCGTGTTAATTCATTTCGTATTTGTTATATCCGCGTAAAACGTGACAAACAAAGAACTTTCATTTTTTTTTTAGCAAACGAATCGCACTCGAAAGCTGGTAAGACATACATAGATTCCACGTTTCCACCATGGATCAATAGAGCACTGAAGCAAATAATATAAAAAAACAGATTTTCCTTTGAACTAGCGATTTACTACGTAGTTATTTCCATAAAGTAAAAAAAAAAGAAGAAAAAACAGCGCTTTTGTCGTGTCTTATTTCCAGACGACGCGCGTGGAGGGCATTTTCGAATTTAGTAAATGTAGGCTTCCTAGAATAAGAAATAAAAACGTCTGGATGAAGGCGAACTTTTCCACTGTTATTGACAGCACTGGGAAGGTCCAACGTTGTTCTCCAGAAACGCAGTAAGAGTCTATATTCAGAAGAATGGCCGATTTTCCTATACTTTAGTTGTACCTAAAGCAGATGTTGTTTTTTCAGTTTGATTTTGTTCTCATTTAGTTATTCCTTGAAAAAAAACAACTTATATTAAGCAAAGCGCTGCAAGGCCTAGGCAAAAGTTAGTTGAGTACACAACGACCATACTAAACAGCATACTAACATTTTTGAAATGTGTTTCTTATAAAGCAATATTTTATAACAATGTTCAGTAACCAGAAACAAACGATTTTATTTAATTAAACACTTAACGTTTCGCTTCACAGCTTCTTCAGCAGCGTTTTCTAAAACACAAACCGAATCTGACAGTATTTAGCTTCAAATTGAAGCGACGTAGTTACGACGAATAGCAATCTGAGGGTTGCGGGTTTGAATCCCATCACACCAAAATTCTCGCCCTATCAACCGTGAGGGTGTTATAATGTTACGATCAATCTCACTATTTATTAGTAAAATAAAAGAGTAACCCAAGAGTTGGCGGTTGGTGCAGCTTTGCGCAAAATTGAAAAACAAACAAACAAACAAGCTCTACTGTTTCTAGGTTAAATTTATTTTTCGCAGCATTATTTTTGAATTTCGCGCAAAGCTACTCGAGGGCTATCTGCGCTAGCCGTCCCTAATTTAGCAGTGTAAGACTAGAGAGAAGGCAGCTAGTCATCACCACTCACCGCCAACTCTTGGGCTACTCTTTTACCAACGAATAGGAGGATTGATCGTATCATTATAATGCCCTCTCTGCTGAAAGGGCGAGCATATTTGGTTATGCCTGTTACTGTCTAGATGTTTGTGAAAAATAAACTAAGTTTGAATATATTTATAACAAAATTCTAAGTTAATTTTTAATACGTAATATTATGAACATCAAAACTACTTTAGTATTGGTCGCGCTAGCCTATCATCATACATTGTTTCTCATTTCACTGGGATACATAAATGCTTGAAAGTAAGAAGACAAATCGCGAATTTCATTTAAAACAGCTACCAACAAAGCAAGGTAAGAATTCTATTCATATCGACAGTTGAAATACGAAACTACGGACTTAAAATGATAAATCGTGTATAACGAACCGCCCGTGCTCCACGCGTCAGACTTATCCACATTTGGTCAAGGACTCCTTAAACACGTTGAGAAACAAACAGATTCGAAGAAATAAAACAAAAGATTTTATTACATCCTATGAATATTAAGGAAAGAAATGTGAGGAGAGTTTGATAACTAAAACTTTGTAACCATAGAAACAGCAACTAAAACAACTACGTATTAAATAAAACTAGTGTTAGTGTTAGTCATAGATATAAAACTAGATTCGGTACAGATGGAACTTATAACTGGCACGATGTTTTATCTCCAGTTATATGACTCCTAAAACATCTCTCTGCTCTACACAGTAACCCTATAGCCAAAGTTTTATCTTCTTACGTACAAAATTAACCATTAGAAATTTAATATTTTTACTTTGGTTTAACATAGAATGAATGCATAAATTACATCTTCACACAATCTGCAACGTACGCAGTTTCACACGTGCAGTTTCTAGTGACGCAAAATGTTTTCCTCCTCTGACGTCGATAAAGCTTAAAGGTTTTCCAAGATGTAAATAATATATAAATATTTACCTATTTATAACCTCAGTAGTTCTGTTTTTCCCATTCTGTTACGAAAGTATTTTAGTATTCTACACTTAATATTAGACACCACATTTCATTCTTTCCATAAGTCAGTACATACTATACATACTTGTTTACTAATTTTTCCTATTACTACACGCCTCTTACATCAGATGGGTGACGTATAGAGTTTTACACGTGTAATTTCTATTAATGCATAATGGCTTCCGTCTTTGTTTTGGTTTGTCAGTTCGTTGTAATCAGGCATTAGATTCCTTGGGTCATTCCTCGAATATACGCATGCTAAGGACAGGGTAAGGTTGACTGGTCGTTCGGATAAAACCTTTTCACTGGGAAGCCATCTTGGATAAAAGATAATACGTGAAACGCCTTTCTGTCATTGGAAACGTAATATATAATTTTGGGACAACGCTAAGTTTACGGACTTTTAACACTACGATTTAGGTTTTAGTTACCCGAGGTGGACAAAGCAGACAGCTTAGAGAAGATTTAAAACAAATATATTCAAATCGTTAAATAAAATCGTGATTTTTATGTTTATGTTTCCCCCTTTACATACAAACGCATGCTACAGTGTTGTTTAAAGTACAATATCCTTGTTAGAAACTGGTGAAAATAAACAAACTAATGCTCGTCTATTCATTTTGAACTCATTTCTTATATTTGGACGTGACAAAGGTTAACGATCAATCGGAACCTTTTCGCGTATCGTAACTTTCTTTATGTTAGTACATGTTTCATGTTCCCATGTTTATTTAACATTTAAAAACTTACTTCTCATACATAAGCCACTGTATGTGTCTTTTATTGACTACGTAAGCCACTGTATGTGTCTTTATTATTTACATAAACCACAATAAGTGTCTTTAATGACTGCGTAATCCAAGCTATGAGAATTTGTTGACAATGTAAGCCATGGTATGTATCTATATTGACTACGTAAGCCATGGTATGTATCTATATTGACTACGTAAGCCATGGTATGTATCTTTATTGACTACGTAACGCATGGTGTGTATCTTTATTGACTACGTAAGCCATGGTATGTATCTTTATTGACTACGTAAGCCATTGTATGTATCTTTATTGACTACGTACACCATGGTATGTATCTTTATTGACTACGTAAGCCACGGTATGAATCTTTATTGACTACGTAAACCATGGTATGTATCTTTATTGACTGCGTACACCATGGTATGTATCTTTATTGACTACGTAAGCCACGGTATGAATCTTTATTGACTACGTAAGCCACGCTATGTATTTTTATTGATTACGTAAGCCATTGTATGTATCTTTATTGACTACGTAAGCCATAGTATGTATCTTTATTGACTAGGTACACCATGGTATGTATCTTTATTGACTACGTAAGCCACGTTATGAATCTTTATTGACTACGTAAGCCACGCTATGTATTTTTATTGATTACGTAAGCCATGGTATGTATCTTTATTGACTACGTAAGCCATGGTATGTATCTTTACTGACAACGTAAGCCATGGTACGTATGTTTACTGACAACGTAAGCCATGGTATGTATCTTTATTGACTACGTAAGCCATGGTATGTATCTTTATTGACTACGTAAGCCATGGTATGTATCTATATTGACTACGTAAGCCATGGTATGTATCTTTATTGACTACGTAAGCCATGGTATGTATCTTTATTGACTACGTAACGCATGGTGTGTATCTTTATTGACTACGTAAGCCATGGTATGTATCTTTATTGACTACGTAAGCCATGATATGTATCTTTATTGACTACGTAAGCCATTGTATGTATCTTTATTGACTACGTAAGCCATAGTATGTATCTTTATTGACTAGGTACACCATGGTATGTATCTTTATTGACTACGTAAGCCATAGTATGTATCTTTATTGACTAGGTACACCATGGTATGTATCTTTATTGACTACGTAAGCCACGTTATGAATCTTTATTGACTACGTAAGCCATTGTATATATCTTTATTGACTACGTAACCCATGGTATGTATCTTTATTGACTACGTAAGCCATGGTATGTATCTTTTCTGACAACGTAAGCCATGGTACGTATGTTTACTGACAACGTAAGCCATGGTATGTATCTTTATTGACTACGTAGGCCATGGTATGTATCTTTATTGACTACGTAGGCCATGGTATGTATCTTTATTGACTACGTAAGCCATGGTACGTATGTTTATTGACTACGTAAGCCATGGTATGTATCTTTATTGACTACGTAAGCCATGATATGTATCTTTATTGACTACGTAAGCCATTGTATGTATCTTTATTGACTACGTAAGCCATAGTATGTATCTTTATTGACTAGGTACACCATGGTATGTATCTTTATTGACTACGTAAGCCATAGTATGTATCTTTATTGACTAGGTACACCATGGTATGTATCTTTATTGACTACGTAAGCCACGTTATGAATCTTTATTGACTACGTAAGCCATTGTATATATCTTTATTGACTACGTAACCCATGGTATGTATCTTTATTGACTACGTAAGCCATGGTATGTATCTTTTCTGACAACGTAAGCCATGGTACGTATGTTTACTGACAACGTAAGCCATGGTATGTATCTTTATTGACTACGTAGGCCATGGTATGTATCTTTATTGACTACGTAGGCCATGGTATGTATCTTTATTGACTACGTAAGCCATGGTACGTATGTTTATTGACTACGTAAGCCATGATATGTATCTTTATTGACTACGTAAGCCATGATATGTATCTTTATTGACTACGTAAGCCATGGCATGTATCTTTATTGACTACGTAAGCCACGGTATGAATCTTTATTGACTACGTAAGCCATGGTATGTATCTTTACTGACTATGTAAGCCATGGTATGTATCTTTACTGACAACGTAAGCCTGGTACGTATGTTTACTGACAACGTAAGCCATGGTATGTATCTTTATTGACTACGTAAGTTATGGTATGTATATCTACTGACTATGTAAGCCATGGTATGTATCTTTATTGACAACGTAAGCCATGGTACGTATGTTTACTGACAACGTAAGCCATGGTATGTATCTTTATTAACTACGTAAGCCATGATATGTATCTTTACTGACAACGTAAGCCATGGTATGTTTCTATATTGACTACGTAAGCCATGGTATGTGTTTTTATTGGCTTTTCGTTTTACATAGTCTGTTTCAGTTGATACACACCACAACTCTCATATTGTATAACGTCAGTTCTCATCCTTACGACCAGTATTTTTAACAACTACTTAAAATAACGACAGGAAACACTTATTTAAATAATACAGTAAATTCAAAATCTTATGTCTTCAACTTGTATGATGTTTAATATTTTCTATTGAATGCTGGTACGGTCTTCACATTTAACTACTCTACACAGACCGATGTAAAAATGACTTAATTTTGTTTATTTGTCTCTAAGCAGAAAGCTATACAACTCGATATCTGTACTGTGTCATAGGTTTACTTTTCAATATTCCGGAAAACGCTTTTTATCACACGTGGTCAATTTCAACCGATTTCTCACGTTATCACAGGCAGTTTTACGTGTCGTATACACGATTAACCTGAAAGCAAGCTTCATCTGTTGTCATAACATTTCTCGAGGTAAACCCGTAATGTTTTATCAAGGAACAACTCATAATAAGACACCCGTGAGTGAGTTACTTACATTTCATGCGTTTTGTTTGATTAGTAATACTCTAGGCTCTTCCAGATCTAAGTGGTCTATGAGTTATTAAATCCGACTGTGCGTGTGTTTTTTCCTGTTTCCGTCTTTCTATTTCGACTTTAGATGTCATTAGCTCTACCAACGTCTTATTCGTGAGCCCTGATTTGTAATAAGATTTATTAAGAGAGCGACCACGAGGATATATATCCGTACAATATACACGAACCCTGTAATCTTCTAATTATAAGAAGGAAATTACTTCATATCAAGCTGGTACGTTTCCTTTGTATTTTATCTTGTTTTCTTATATTGACTTTTAATCAGTGATGTCGAGAAACCCACTTGTTGAGAACTTTATATGCAAAAATGGCTCGTTTGAGTTGAGAAAATATTTTTTACATAGAAGAGCGAACAACGTTTCGACCTTCTTCGGTCATCGTCAGGTTCACAAAGAAAGAGGTAACTGACCGGAACCATCAACTGGCATGCTGCATTAAACCAGAGATTTACGGACTTATACAACGAAACATAAACCAAATCAATACTAAGAACGACAGAGACAAAAAGATCTGCCACAAGAAAAAACTAGAAAAACTAAGATGCAAACAACAGAAAAGACACCAAAACGACAAACCGTTGACTAACCTCATAATTAACAGATCCGACCGTCAATTAAACACAGACGAGAAACATCTACTTAACAAAGGACTCAACTTCGCAATAGCACCTAGGTACATTCCAACCATAGAAATCAAAACATGTTTAGAAGACCTAGCCAGGATACTTGTGATACTTTCTACAGAGAACAAAAACAAGGAAACAACAAAAACAACCAACAGAAAGAAGACAACTTAGATAATTTTATTGACATCCAACAGCCAAACTTCCCAGGTAAAATTACAAATTTATATTTTCCAGATACACCTACAAACAACATCTTAAACGATTTTTTCAAAGAATTTTCTCACAAAACCATCAACATAATTTCACAAAACAGAAAAGTAAAAAATAATCTTACAAAAAGAGACATTAATTCCACTAAAAACCTAAAACAAGACAAAAACATAAAAATTCTAAAAGCAGATAAAGGTAACGCTATAGTCATAATGAACACGAATGAATACATCCAAAAAATGAAGAACATCCTATCAGACACGAAAAAATTTAAACCAATACACAAATCCAACAAAGACACACGAGACGCAACTGAACAAAATACTACTAAAAATGAAACAGCCAACACAATTTCACAAACACTTTATTCCTACCTACGTAAAACCAACTCACGCACACCGCAAATATACGGCATCCCCAAACCTCATAAACCAGATTGTCCATTACGACCAATAATGTCCACATATGAATCGTTTAATTACAATCTTGGTAAATACATAGCATGGGCATTCTCCAAATATGTAACATCAGCCAGCTCATTCATCAAAGACTCTTTTAATTTCAAGTCTAATCTAAATCAACTTAATCATAAAGCCTTAATGGCCAGTTTCGATGTTATATCCCTGTTTACAGAAGTTCCAACCACTGAAGCCTGCAAGATAGCCTTAGAACTCTATATCCGAGACCCTAACCCAACTATAGACATTCCAAGCAACCAACTAACAATCCTCATAGAATTCACCACGATAAAGACAAACTTCATGTTCAACAACCACAACTATATACAATAAATGGCCTAAGCATGGGCAACCAAGTATTACCAGTTCTAGCCAATATTTTTATGACACAAGTTGAAACACAAGCAATTAACACAGCATTACATCCACCACTATACTGGCACAGATATGTAGATGACACGGTTGCGGTATTCACATCTACAGAACACACACTTAATTTTTTCAATCACATTAACTCTATACATCCCAACATTAACTTCACATGTGAACAGGAAGAAAGCAATCAAATATCATTTCTTAACCTCAAAATTACAAGAACTGACACACAATTCAAATCAGAAATCCACCGAAAAATCACCCATACTGGACTATACATTCCTTGGGACTCAGCACATGAAACAAAACAAAAACTCAACATACTAAGAAACCACTGTCGAATGTCAACGTTTACTAATCCTCTAATTACGTCTAATATGTGCATGTTCCAGTCATAAGTCTATCAGAGAACGCATTGCACTGTCGAAATTCAACGTTTACTAAACCTCTAATAACGTCTAGCATGTGCATGTTCCAGTCATATGTCTATCAGAGAACGCATTGCACTGTCGAATTTCAACGTTTACTAAACCTCTAATAACGTCTAGCATATGCATGTTCCAGTCATAAATCTATCAGAGGATGCTTTGCACTGTCGAATTTCAACGTTTACTAAACCTCTAATAACGTCTAATATGTGCATTCTCCAGTCATAAGTCTATCAGAGAACACATTGCACTGTCGAATTTCAACATTTACTAATCCTCTAACAACGTCTAGCATGTGCATGCTCCAGTCATAAGTCTATCAGGGAAAACATTGCACTGTCGAATGTCAACGTTTACTGATCCTCTAATTACGTCTAACATGTGCATGTTCCAGTCATAAGTCTATCAGAGAACGCATTGCACTGTCGAAATTCAACGTTTACTAAACCTCTAATAACGTCTAGCATGTGCATGTTCCAGTCATATGTCTATCAGAGAACGCATTGCACTGTCGAATTTCAACGTTTACTAAACCTCTAATAACGTCTAGCATATGCATGTTCCAGTCATAAATCTATCAGAGGATGCTTTGCACTGTCGAATTTCAACGTTTACTAAACCTCTAATAACGTCTAATATGTGCATTCTCCAGTCATAAGTCTATCAGAGAACACATTGCACTGTCGAATTTCAACATTTACTAATCCTCTAACAACGTCTAATATGTGCATTCTTCAGTCATAAATCTATGAGAGAACGCATTGCACTGTCGAATTTCAACGTTTACTAATCTTCTAATAACATCTAACATGTTCCCATCATAAGTCTATGAGAGAACGTTTTGCACTGTCGAAGGGTCAGTAACTAGATGTGATCGACTTACGTATCTGTGGTGACGCATTTCTTGATCAGCATATTTATAACTCGTTCTTAAAACGTATGACTTAACCCTCTCTAATTAGCGGTATACCACATATCATCATACTAGTTCAGTGTCGTATATCTTATCATTACACTTATTTTTCAGTCCTCCAGTGGCAGAGTGGTATGTCTGCACACCTCCATACTAAAATCCGGGTTTCGATACCCGTGGCAGGCGGAGTACAGATAGCCCATTGTGTAGCTTTGTGCTTAATTCTAAACAAACAAAACATGTTTTAATAAAGACCTGCCAAGCAATGTAAATGCACATTCATGTTACCGCAACATAAACATAAATTATGCCCACGTGCTTGACAAAATTGCGCGAACTGTTATTCTTACGAACATTTTGGGGAAAGTGTGTCTTATATAGTTTGTAAAACAATCCACTACTTTCCTTCGGATTATGGTAAAATGTCACACCGATGTATAAGTAATAAGAGATATTTCCAGAGTGCAACTCACCCAAACATTTTGAAATGAGAACTTGCGCAACTCCTGTTTCAAAACAATTAATTAATTATCATAAAACTTGGGGTCCACGCTAGTACAGCGGTATGTCTTCGGATTTACAACGATAAAATCAGCGGTTCAATTCCCCTCGATGGGCTGAGCAGATAGCCCGATGTGGCTTTGCTATAAGAAAAACACACATAAAACGTGGTGGCCTCGTAATTTCACTCACTTAAAATTTATGATTCTTTGCTCGTGTTAATTCATTTCGTATTTGTTATATCCGCGTAAAACGTGACAAACAAAGAACTTTCATTTTTTTTTTTAGCAAACGAATCGCACTCGAAAGCTGGTAAGACATACATAGATTCCACGTTTCCACCATGGATCAATAGAGCACTGAAGCAAATAATATAAAAAAACAGATTTTCCTTTGAACTAGCGATTTACTACGTAGTTATTTCCATAAAGTAAAAAAAAAAAAAAAACAGCGCTTTTGTCGTGTCTTATTTCCAGACGACGCGCGTGGAGGGCATTTTCGAATTTAGTAAATGTAGGCTTCCTAGAATAAGAAATAAAACGTCTGGATGAAGGCGAACTTTTCCACTGTTATTGACAGCACTGGGAAGGTCCAACGTTGTTCTCCAGAAACGCAGTAAGAGTCTATATTCAGAAGAATGGCCGATTTTCCTATACTTTAGTTGTACCTAAAGCAGATGTTGTTTTTTTCAGTTTGATTTTTGTTCTCATTTAGTTATTCCTTGAAAAAAAACAACTTATATTAAGCAAAGCGCTGCAAGGCCTAGGCAAAAGTTAGTTGAGTACACAACGACCATACTAAACAGCATACTAACATTTTTGAAATGTGTTTCTTATAAAGCAATATTTTATAACAATGTTCAGTAACCAGAAACAAACGATTTTATTTAATTAAACACTTAACGTTTCGCTTCACAGCTTCTTCAGCAGCGTTTTCTAAAACACAAACCGAATCTGACAGTATTTAGCTTCAAATTGAAGCGACGTAGTTACGACGAATAGCAATCTGAGGGTTGCGGGTTTGAATCCCCATCACACCAAAAAATTCTCGCCCTATCAACCGTGAGGGTGTTATAATGTTACGATCAATCTCACTATTTATTAGTAAAATAAAAGAGTAACCCAAGAGTTGGCGGTTGGTGCAGCTTTGCGCAAAATTGAAAAACAAACAAACAAACAAGCTCTACTGTTTCTAGGTTAAATTTATTTTTCGCAGCATTATTTTTGAATTTCGCGCAAAGCTACTCGAGGGCTATCTGCGCTAGCCGTCCCTAATTTAGCAGTGTAAGACTAGAGAGAAGGCAGCTAGTCATCACCACTCACCGCCAACTCTTGGGCTACTCTTTTACCAACGAATAGGAGGATTGATCGTATCATTATAATGCCCTCTCTGCTGAAAGGGCGAGCATATTTGGTTATGCCTGTTACTGTCTAGATGTTTGTGAAAAATAAACTAAGTTTGAATACATTTATAACAAAATTCTAAGTTAATTTTTAATACGTAATATTATGAACATCAAAACTACTTTAGTATTGGTCGCGCTAGCCTATCATCATACATTGTTTCTCATTTCACTGGGATACATAAATGCTTGAAAGTAAGAAGACAAATCGCGAATTTCATTTAAAACAGCTACCAACAAAGCAAGGTAAGAATTCTATTCATATCGACAGTTGAAATACGAAACTACGGACTTAAAATGATAAATCGTGTATAACGAACCGCCCGTGCTCCACGCGTCAGACTTATCCACATTTGGTCAAGGACTCCTTAAACACGTTGAGAAACAAACAGATTCGAAGAAATAAAACAAAAAGATTTTTATTACATCCTATGAATATTAAGGAAAGAAATGTGAGGAGAGTTTGATAACTAAAAACTTTGTAACCATAGAAACAGCAACTAAAAACAACTACGTATTAAATAAAACTAGTGTTAGTGTTAGTCATAGATATAAAACTAGATTCGGTACAGATGGAACTTATAACTGGCACGATGTTTTATCTCCAGTTATATGACTCCTAAAACATCTCTCTGCTCTACACAGTAACCCTATAGCCAAAGTTTTATCTTCTTACGTACAAAATTAACCATTAGAAATTTAATATTTTTACTTTGGTTTAACATAGAATGAATGCATAAATTACATCTTCACACAATCTGCAACGTACGCAGTTTCACACGTGCAGTTTCTAGTGACGCAAAATGTTTTCCCTCCTCTGACGTCGATAAAGCTTAAAGGTTTTCCAAGATGTAAATAATATATAAATATTTACCTATTTATAACCTCAGTAGTTCTGTTTTTCCCATTCTGTTACGAAAGTATTTTAGTATTCTACACTTAATATTAGACACCACATTTCATTCTTTCCATAAGTCAGTACATACTATACATACTTGTTTACTAATTTTTCCTATTACTACACGCCTCTTACATCAGATGGGTGACGTATAGAGTTTTACACGTGTAATTTCTATTAATGCATAATGGCTTCCGTCTTTGTTTTGGTTTGTCAATTCGTTGTAATCAGGCATTAGATTCCTTGGGTCATTCCTCGAATATACGCATGCTAAGGACAGGGTAAGGTTGACTGGTCGTTCGGATAAAACCTTTTCACTGGGAAGCCATCTTGGATAAAAGATAATACGTGAAACGCCTTTCTGTCATTGGAAACGTAATATATAATTTTGGGACAACGCTAAGTTTACGGACTTTTAACACTACGATTTAGGTTTTAGTTACCCGAGGTGGACAAAGCAGACAGCTTAGAGAAGATTTAAAACAAATATATTTAAATCGTTAAATAAAATCGTGATTTTTATGTTTATGTTTCCCCCTTTACATACAAACGCATGCTACAGTGTTGTTTAAAGTACAATATCCTTGTTAGAAACTGGTGAAAATAAACAAACTAATGCTCGTCTATTCATTTTGAACTCATTTCTTATATTTGGACGTGACAAAGGTTAACGATCAATCGGAACCTTTTCGCGTATCGTAACTTTCTTTATGTTAGTACATGTTTCATGTTCCCATGTTTATTTAACATTTAAAAACTTACTTCTCATACATAAGCCACTGTATGTGTCTTTTATTGACTACGTAAGCCACTGTATGTGTCTTTATTAATTACATAAACCACAATAAGTGTCTTTAATGACTGCGTAATCCAAGCTATGGGAATTTGTTGACAATGTAAGCCATGGTATGTATCTATATTGACTACGTAAGCCATGGTATGTATCTATATTGACTACGTAAGCCATGGTATGTATCTTTATTGACTACGTAACGCATGGTGTGTATCTTTATTGACTACGTAAGCCATTGTATGTATCTTTATTGACTACGTACACCATGGTATGTATCTTTATTGACTACGTAAGCCACGGTATGAATCTTTATTGACTACGTAAACCATGGTATGTATCTTTATTGACTACGTACACCATGGTATGTATCTTTATTGACTACGTAAGCCACGGTATGAATCTTTATTGACTACGTAAGCCACGCTATGTATTTTTATTGATTACGTAAGCCATTGTATGTATTTTTATTGATTACGTAAGCCATTGTATGTATCTTTATTGACTACGTAAGCCATAGTATGTATCTTTATTGACTAGGTACACCATGGTATGTATCTTTATTGACTACGTAAGCCACGTTATGAATCTTTATTGACTACGTAAGCCACGCTATGTATTTTTATTGATTACGTAAGCCATGGTATGTATCTTTATTGACTACGTAAGCCATGGTATGTATCTTTACTGACAACGTAAGCCATGGTACGTATGTTTACTGACAACGTAAGCCATGGTATGTATCTTTATTGACTACGTAAGCCATGGTATGTATCTTTATTGACTACGTAAGCCATGGTACGTATGTTTATTGACTACGTAAGCCATGATATGTATCTTTATTGACTACGTAAGCCATGGTATGTATCTATATTGACTACGTAAGCCATGGTATGTATCTTTATTGACTACGTAAGCCATGGTATGTATCTTTATTGACTACGTAACGCATGGTGTGTATCTTTATTGACTACGTAAGCCATGGTATGTATCTTTATTGACTACGTAAGCCATGATATGTATCTTTATTGACTACGTAAGCCATTGTATGTATCTTTATTGACTACGTACACCATGGTATGTATCTTTATTGACTACGTAAGCCACGGTATGAATCTTTATTGACTACGTAAACCATGGTATGTATCTTTATTGACTACGTACACCATGGTATGTATCTTTATTGACTACGTAAGCCACGGTATGAATCTTTATTGGCTACGTAAGCCACGCTATGTATTTTTATTGATTACGTAAGCCATTGTATGTATCTTTATTGACTACGTAAGCCATAGTATGTATCTTTGTTGACTAGGTACACCATGGTATGTATCTTTATTGACTACGTAAGCCACGTTATGAATCTTTATTGACTACGTAAGCCACGCTATGTATTTTTATTGATTACGTAAGCCATGGTATGTATCTTTATTGACTATGTAAGCCATGGTATGTATCTTTTCTGACAACGTAAGCCATGGTACGTATGTTTACTGACAACGTAAGACATGGTATGTATCTTTATTGACTACGTAGGCCATGGTATGTATCTTTATTGACTACGTAAGCCATGGTACGTATGTTTATTGACTACGTAAGCCATGATATGTATCTTTATTGACTACGTAAGCCATGGCATGTATCTTTATTGACTACGTAAGCCACGGTATGAATCTTTATTGACTACGTAAGCCATGGTATGTATCTTTACTGACTATGTAAGCCATGGTATGTATCTTTACTGACAACGTAAGCCTGGTACGTATGTTTACTGACAACGTAAGCCATTGTATGTATCTTTATTGACTACGTAAGTTATGGTATGTATATCTACTGACTATGTAAGCCATGGTATGTATCTTTACTGACAACGTAAGCCATGGTACGTATGTTTACTGACAACGTAAGCCATGGTATGTATCTTTATTAACTACGTAAGCCATGATATGTATCTTTACTGACAGCGTAAGCCATGGTATGTTTCTATATCGACTACGTAAGCCATGGTATGTGTTTTTATTGGCTTTTCGTTTTACATAGTCTGTTTCAGTTGATACACACCACAACTCTCATATTGTATAACGTCAGTTCTCATCCTTACGACCAGTATTTTTAACAACTACTTAAAATAACGACAGGAAACACTTATTTAAATAATACAGTAAATTTAAAATCTTATGTCTTCAACTTGTATGATGTTTAATATTTTCTATTGAATGCTGGTACGGTCTTCACATTTAACTACTCTACACAGACCGATGTAAAAATGACTTAATTTCGTTTATTTGTCTCTAAGCAGAAAGCTATACAACTCGATATCTGTACTGTGTCATAGGTTTACTTTTCAATATTCTGGAAAACGCTTTTTATCACACGTGGTCAATTTCAACCGATTTCTCACGTTATCACAGGCAGATTTACGTGTCGTATACACGATTAACCTGAAAGCAAGCTTCATCTGTTGTCATAACATTTCTCGAGGTAAACCCGTAATGTTTTATCAAGGAACAACTCATAATAAGACACCCGTGAGTGAGTTACTTACATTTCATGCGTTTTGTTTGATTAGTAATACTCTAGGCTCTTCCAGAACTAAGTGGTCTATGAGTTATTAAATCCGACTGTGCGTGTGTTTTTTCCTGTTTCCGTCTTTCTATTTCGACTTTAGATGTCATTAGCTCTACCAACGTCTTATTCGTGAGCCCTGATTTGTAATAAGATTCATTAAGAGAGCGACCACGAGGATATATATCCGTACAATATACACGAACCCTGTAATCTTCTAATTATAAGAAGGAAATTACTTCATATCAAGCTGGTACGTTTCCCTTGTATTTTATCTTGTTTTCTTATATTGACTTTTAATCAGTGATGTCGAGAAACCCACTTGTTGAGAACTTTATATGCAAAAACGGCTCGTTTGAGTTGAGAAAATATTTTTTACATAGAAGAGCGAACAACGTTTCGACCTTCTTCGGTCATCGTCAGGTTCACAAAGAAAGAGGTAACTGACCGGAACCATCAACTGGCATGCTGCATTAAACCAGAGATTTACGGACTTATACAACGAAACATAAACCAAATCAATACTAAGAACGACAGAGACAAAAAAGATCTGCCACAAGAAAAAACTAGAAAACTAAGATGCAAACAACAGAAAAGACACCAAAACGACAAACCGTTGACTAACCTCATAATTAACAGATCCGACCGTCAATTAAACACAGACGAGAAACATCTACTTAACAAAGGACTCAACTTCGCAATAGCACCTAGGTACATTCCAACCATAGAAATCAAAACATGTTTAGAAGACCTAGCCAGGATACTTGTGATACTTTCTACAGAGAACAAAAAACAAGGAAACAACCAAAACAACCAACAGAAAGAAGACAACTTAGATAATTTTATTGACATCCAACAGCCAAACTTCCCAGGTAAAATTACAAATTTATATTTTCCAGATACACCTACAAACAACATCTTAAACGATTTTTTCAAAGAATTTTCTCACAAAACCATCAACATAATTTCACAAAACAGAAAAGTAAAAAATAATCTTACAAAAGAGACATTAATTCCACTAAAAACCTAAAACAAGACAAAAACATAAAAATTCTAAAATCAGATAAAGGTAACGCTATAGTCATAATGAACACGAATGAATACATCCAAAAAATGAAGAACATCCTATCAGACACGAAAAAATTTAAACCAATACACAAATCCAACAAAGATACACGAGACGCAACTGAACAAAATACTACTAAAAATGAAAACAGCCAACACAATTTCACAAACACTTTATTCCTACCTACGTAAAACCGACTCACGCACACCGCAAATATACGGCATCCCCAAACCTCATAAACCAGATTGTCCATTACGACCAATAATGTCCACATATGAATCGTTTAATTACAATCTTGGTAAATACATAGCATGGGCATTCTCCAAATATGTAACATCAGCCAGCTCATTCATCAAAGACTCTTTTAATTTCAAGTCTAATCTAAATCAACTTAATCATAAAGCCTTAATGGCCAGTTTCGATGTTATATCCCTGTTTACAGAAGTTCCAACCACTGAAGCCTGCAAGATAGCCTTAGAACTCTATATCCGAGACCCTAACCCAACTATAGACATTCCAAGCAACCAATTAACAATCCTCATAGAATTCACCACGATAAAGACAAACTTCATGTTCAACAACCACAACTATATACAACAAATGGCCTAAGCATGGGCAACCAAGTATTACCAGTTCTAGCCAATATTTTTATGACACAAGTTGAAACACAAGCAATTAACACAGCATTACATCCACCACTATACTGGCACAGATATGTAGATGACACGGTTGCGGTATTCACATCTACAGAACACACACTTAATTTTTTCAATCACATTAACTCTATACATCCCAACATTAACTTCACATGTGAACAGGAAGAAAGCAATCAAATATCATTTCTTAACCTCAAAATTACAAGAACTGACACACAATTCAAATCAGAAATCCACCGAAAAATCACCCATACTGGACTATACATTCCTTGGGACTCAGCACATGAAACAAAACAAAAACTCAACATACTAAGAAACCAAATAAACACAGCCATAAAACTATGCTCACCAGATAAAATTAACGATGAATTAGACAAAATAAAACAATACTTCATCAACATCAATAAGTTTCCTCCACAAACCGTAGAAAACATTATACGCACACACCTAGACATAAAGCAAAATCAACCAACCAAAGTAAATATATCTCACGAATCAAAAAATCACGAAACTACATACTGCTGCATACCATATATTCCCGACATCAGGAGAAAAATAACCAACGTTTGGCTAGAACTGGTAACAAAATATGACATTCCAGTTAACAATAAATTTATTCAAAAACCAAACACAAAACTGAGGTCTATGCTATGTAAAAAGTACACTGACAAACACCACACCAACATTATTTATAAAATACAATGTGATAACTGCCACGACTTCTATATTGGAGAAACAAGCAGAAAAATGGAAACCAGATTCAAAGAACATAAAAAGTCACCTTCACACGTTTTCGAACACTGCAAGTCAAATAAACACAACATAACCATAGAACACACTCAAATACTAAATAAAGAAACAAACATAAACAAACGCAAAATTAAAGAAGCCTTACTTATACAACAACTTAAACCCAAAATAAACCAATATAAAGGAACGCCTTTATACCTATATTAATATAATAAAATAAATATAATTATATATTCAAACATCTAATACCGCCCTCTACATTCCGACACTCAGTTACACAACCCCTTTCAAACATGTGGTCAGCTTCCGGTCAGTTACCTCTTTCTTTGTGAACCTGACGATGACCGAAGAAGGTCGAAACGTTGCTCGCTCTTCTATGTAAAAAATATTTTCTCAACCCAAACGAGCCGTTTTTGCATATAAATATATTGACTTTTATTCAAATATGGCTCGTCTTTTCTGCACGTTTCACAGAAAAACAAACACGCAACATTCCAACCCCAGTACAATTTCCACGGCCCGGCATGGCCAGGTGGGTTAAGGCTTGCGACTCGTAATCTGAGGGTCGCGGGTTCACATCCCCGTCGCGCCAAACATGTTCGCCCTATCAGCAGAGAGGGCATTATAATGATACGATCAATCCTCCTATTCGTTGGTAAAAGAGTAGCCCAAAAGTTGGCAGGTGGGTGGTGACGACTAGTTGTCTTCCCTCTAGTCTTACACTGCTAAATTAGGGACGGCTAGCGCAGATAGCCCTCGAGTAGCTTTGCGCGAAATTCAAAAAACAAAAAAAAACTCTCTTATAATGTCTACACCGTAATCGTACCATCCTCCGATCCAAGAGACACGTGTTCACATCATTTCTGTATTTTCTTCAGCACATCACAACAAAATGGACTCCAGTGAATATTTCCTTAACAATATGTATGGAAAGTTCTGACTTCTTGGAACACTATCAAAACTGTCACAAGTGGATAAGTTACCAACAAAGATAAAATCTTCTGAGCTGAGTGCTTAAGCCATAAATCTACAGTTCTAGTTGGTTCAACTCTGATAGCCTAAGCCTTTTCTTCCCCTTTCATCAAGTGTATAAGTTCTTCCGTTAGATCGTCTCCAGTCAACCAGTGTTAAATTCTCTCCAGTTTATAGTCGCTCTACTTACACATAATTAAAACTGTTTACGTATTAAAAACTTCTCCCCGAAACGAGGCCTCGTGCAGGGATCATCAGTTTTACCTACTCGCACCCTTATTCAGCAGTGTAATGTCTGTCAGTCAGTCAATAGACACTAAAATAACGTCAAATAACGAATGCTTAACGCTGCAATTTGTACCAGCTTGATGTCGGTAAAACTTCCGTATGCCATGAATGACGAAAAGAAATACGTGATCTGTTGTCTTCGACACCGAATATAAACTTTAAAAGTAAAAACTAAAAATACTCGTTTCTCTTAATTTTGTTTGTATTTATTATTTAAAAAAAAAAACACTGGGGACGTACATTTAAAATTGTCTTATCTTTACCTAAAGACAGAAGTATTCATTTTCTGTAAGTCACTACCGATACGATATGTTAAATTTGTACAGAATTGTTAACTCGTTAAAAAAAAAAAAAAAACAACGCTCGGCATGACCAAGCGTGTTTAGGCGTTCGACTCATAATACCAGGGTCGTGGGTTCGAATCCCGGTCGCGCCAAACGTGCTCGCTCTTTTTGCCGTGGGGGCGTTATAATATACGCTCAATCACACTATTTGTTGATAAAGAATAGCTCAAGAATTGGCGGTGGGTGGTGAGGACTAGCTGCCTTCCATCTAGTCTTACACTACCAAATTAGGGACGGCTAGCGCAGATAGCCCTTGAGTAGCTTTGCGTGAAATTCAAAACAAACAAACCTTACAAAATGGTTTTATTTTTGGTAGTATTACCAAATATCCAAACAAAGACAACTTATCCTGGGGTTCAAGGCTTAGAATACATTTGAACGGCACTTAATATATCTGGATTCTACAGAATTTTATCTTATATTACAAATGAAACGACTTTATAATATCACAGTCGAAAAATAATTGTAACCAGAGTTTAAAGAAATTGTTGTAAAAATGAAGTGTTAGAGACTTTGGTACTATTATAGTCGAGTCGAATATGAAATATTTACGTCTATTTAACTTAAATCTATGATGATTAAGACGAAAGTTATGTTGTAATATGCAAAACAATAAAACTATTGCAATGTGTACCCTACAAAACAATAAAACTATTGCAATGTGTACCCTACAAAACAATAAAACTATTGCAATGTGTACCTGCAAAACAATAAAACTATTGCAATGTGTACCTGCAAAACAATAAAACCTTTGCAATGTGTACCCTGCAAAACAATAAAACCTTTGCAATGTGTACCCTACAAAACAATAAAATTATTGCAATGTGTACCCTACAAAACAATAAAACTATTGCAATGTGTACCCTGCAAAACAATAAAACTATTGCAATGTGTACCTGCAAAACAATAAAACTATTGCAATGTGTACCCGCAAAAAACGGGCGAAAACATAAAAAAATAAAATACATACATGCGTATGTGTGTTTAGTGTTTTCCTGGAAACTGGATCAAACTGTAAAAGACAAATATCCTTATATGATTGATAAATGTTTGTGTTTTTTAACATCTATATATCTTGAACGAAAGATTCATTTTATTTGGACTAGAACTGACAGAAAAACATCTCATAAAGATTTAACTTCTTTCATAACTTGACTTGTTCATTTTTTTAGTTTTTCTTTCGAACATAGAGAAAAGTATGTCCAGCAGAAGAAAGCAAAGAAACATACAGGCGTTGTTCGTCCACGTGACTATAATCTGTCGGTCACATTGCAAACAATGTTTTAAAATTTGAAAAATATATATTTGAAAGGCTTAAGTAATAGTTTTGTAAATATGTTTTGGAAATCATTGTCAGACAATGGAATTATATTTTAATTTTTTTTTCTTTAAATGTGAAGATATTTAGTAGCCACAAATGAACTTAAATACTTTGGTATCAATGAGAAGCGAATCTGACGAAACCAGTCTGTTAAAAGCGAAGTAAGGAATACGTCAGGCCTCTTTTCAAACTGATATTCACGTTTTAATAAAGAAATCAATTTATACAAGGTGTTGGGTTAGCAAATAATACGCAATAACACGTGCTAGAACTTAGAAGTAGTAAAGTGAATTTTATTTGTTTCTTGTTAAGCACAGAGCAACAAAACTATTTGTACAGTGCCCACCACGAATATTAAGACGCAGCCTCAAGTGCTATAAGCCTTCAGCTTTCGATTCCCCGCCTTAACACAGTTGCACAGCTATGCACTGAAACGAATGAAGGTTTATTTTGAACTTGTAAGAACTGTTGTATTGTACGTATCATTTGTGTAATTTTTGAGAATTAATATTTGGGGAAATCTATTCTGAAAGCAACAATTGAACGTTTGTATGTAGTTAGTAAAATATATTTCATTTACAGAAATATTTCCTCTCATTCATACAGTTACTTCTGTTGAACTTTTGAACAGTGCAAAGATATTGTGCAATTTTCATTAATCCGTTTTATTCATACACGTATTTGATTACATTTTAGACGCCCTCCGCTAGTACAGCGATACGTCTTCGGATTTACGACTCTAAAATCAGGGATTCGATCCCCCTTCGGTGGGCTCAGCAGATAGCCCAATGTTTGGCCGGGCATGGCCAGGCGGTTAGGGAACTCGACTCGTAATCCGAGGGTCGCGGTTCGAGTCCCCGTCACACCAAACATGCTCGCCCTTTCAATCGTGGGTGCGTTATTATGTAACGGTCAATCCCACTATTCGTTGGTAAAAGAGTAGCCCAGGAGTTGGCGGTTGGTGGTGAGGACTAGCTGCCTTCCCTCTAATCTTACATTGCATAATTAAGGACGGTTAGCGTAGATAGCCCTCGAGTAGCTTTACGCGAGATTCATAAAACAAAGAAACAAACTTTTTAGACAAAGCCCAGTCCAGTGATGTGAATGATTCTCTTTGTGTGTGTGTATCTGTGCTTTTCAATAATTTGTTTGCATTTTCATTGTTTCTTATTTAAACTTCAAATTAAAAGCAGTTTCTGGATTGTTTCCTTAGATATTAAGTTACCTAAGTCGTCAAGAAATATTTTTCCATGTGATCGGAAACAAATTCTGTTGTTTCAGAACGATGACAGCTGATTCTTTCTTTTGAGTGATTTAATAAGTTTGCACAGCATAGTTTCATATTTCCATAGTTTCACATATACCTGCAGTTACACATTTCCATTTCCGTGACGGAATATTTTAATAATATACAACAAATCTCTTTAAGTAACGGATACTCTCAATTAGAATCTTTTTCAATTTTGTGGTTTATACATTTCATTTTTATACTTTCAGTATACAGCCTCTTGACAATAAAAGTAGGTTATACTTTAATTGCTAAGCAACATGATATAAAAGTCATTATTAGAACGCGTTGTTAGCAAAATGCACTGGCTTTTCTATATATTAGGAGTTGTTATATAAGAATTCACGCCTTTTCTATATGTGTTATTGCTGGATTGCCTCATTAGAAAGATGCACAAGCACGCACGTGCGTGTCTATCTATAATTTATATCGATAATTTGTAGTATAAGGAGCCATTTTTTCCTATGTGGTTTTCCGCTAGATTATTTCACAAAAATATGTGCACGCACGCTCACACATGGATTAGTAACAACACCCAGATGTACACCCTAAAGGTCCACTTAGTATGCGTGCAAAATTTCAGATGTTTAGACTTCTTTTTCTAAGAGTAATGACACACAGACCCATCCTTTTATTATTGTATATTTAATACACTGTTTCATCTCCAAGTTACTTTAATAATATTTATGATTTACTTTGTGTCAACGAATAAAATCTACTTTCCATAGCTCTCAAAATGTGATAATTAAAAACACGGAAAATTTACTTTCCTTAAAGCGAGTAGTTTTTAAGATATCATAATTTTAAACACGGGTTATTGTTTTTTTTTTAGGATTATCGTTTACATTTGTGTGGCTATTCAATTTCTTTATTTTGTACCTCATATAGTATTCATTCTAGATATCGTTGAAAGGGCAGACACATGTAATATAGGCATGTATATACAACCATATACATACAAACATATATATATATATATATACACTTATATGAAGGCTTATAACTCTAAAAATCAGATTTCGATATTCGCGGTGGCAAAGGTACAGATGGACCATTGTGTAGGTTTGCACATAACAACAAATAAGCAAAATATTTCTTTGCACAAACTCGTGAAACTAGGATGTTTTAGACTACTTTTTTAAGGCACTTCTGGCGGTGTTTATTTGAACTAACTTTTTTTTTTTTTACAAATATTGGTATTGCTTTGAGTAAAAAGGTTTTTTTTTCTGAAAGCGCATTCTGTTGTTCCGATTTGATAGAATTCGTTGTCAACAATTTCCATGACCACACCGAGTATGTTGCGTGGACTATTGCAAACAGTCGGCCTTCAGCTACTGGTATACAAACAATGTCACCAACTTCAGCCCGAGGGCGTCTTCCCCGTTAGATAGTTTTTGTTTGTTTGTTTGTTTGTTTTTATTTTTTAGCTTCATCTTATATTTCTATTGCCGATTGTCTGCTGTCTAAAATATATTTATTTTTAATAGCAACTGACTGTTCCCCTTTTAAGTTCCATTTGTTCGTCGCTTTTGCCAGATATTGAGTGAACAACTTATTTGCTCATGGTACAGAAATGAGGATATAGAACATGGGAATAAGTTTCTAACGTATGATATAGAACATTTGATCATGGTTTCTAACATATGGTATAAGTTTTATTTCTAATCGCATCTTCTATTGGAACCTCTGGTAAAATATCTCACTTCATGACTATAGTATAATGACCGAAATGTCATTATCATGCCTCTTGTTTTCCATCTGAATCCACATAAACAGAGAGTTACTTTCTTCCGTTACTGTAGCAATGTGTTCTGTTTCATCTCATCTAAGACATATTGTGTTAATAACAATAATGGGACCAACCTGACCCTGAACTTACATATAAATATTGCCTTATTTGGAGCTATTTTAGTACCCTGATGTAATGGTTTATTTTTTAAAAATTAGAATTAATGTTGACCGAGGTTGGCAGTCAGCGGTCTGTTTATCGGTCATCCAGGTTAACAACTTAGCCTGTGTTTCGATTTGTTCTGGACTATGTTCAAGCTTCTTCCACATATGGTTCCTTAATGTCTTGCAATACTTTCGTTATGTTTGTATCATGTCTTATAGATGTTATTGTCTTGTCGCTTATTGTTTGTTTGTTTTGAATTTCGCGCAGAATGGCTCCAGCGCTATCTGCGCTAGCCGTAAGACTAGAGGGTGTGTGTGTTTTCTTTTAGCAAAGCCACGTAGGGCTATCTGCTGAGCCCACCGAGTGGAATCGAACCCCTGAGTTTAGCGTTGTAAATCCGAAGACATACCGCTGTACTAGCGGGGGGAAAAACAAGAGGGAAGACATCTGGTTATCGCCACCCACCGCCAACTCTTGGGCTACTCTTTTACCAGCGAATAGTGAGATTGACCGTCGCGTTATAAAGCCCCCACGGCTGAAAGGGCGAGCATGTTTAGTGTGACGGGGATTCAAACCCGCGACCTTCGGATTACGAGTCGAGTTCCCTAACCACCTGGCCATGCGGGGCCGTCGCTTATCGTGTAGCATCTCACGGTTGTTTTTTTTCATATCATCCGAACTCGAATGCAACGCCATTTTAACAAGTAGCATGCAAATGAACTATTTTGTGCATAGATGGATTCCTCACTCATTAAATGATGGCTTCTTTTATGAATAGAAACCAAAATCTTACAATTATGATAATCATTGTTTTATTAACACCTTGCCTTTAAAAAAAATGTAAGATGTATTCTTCACGAAGCTATCAATACTGTAATAAAATGTGAGAACGTTTACTAGTAACAGTGAATGTTTAAATAATAAATGGCGTCGCTCCAGGAAAAACACCCCCTGTCGTCAACAACCGGTAACGAATGATATTGCCTGAAAACAGAGAGAAAATAATGTATTATATTATGTTAATGTATTATGTTATGTTAATGTATTATATTATGTTAATGTATTATATTATGTTAATATATTATATTATGTTAATATATTATATTATGTTAATGTATTATATTATGTTAATATATTATATTATGTTAATATATTATATTATGTTAATGTGTTATATTATGTTAATGTATTATATTATGTTAATGTATTATATTATAAGTACAGCCTCCATCCATCATCGTTCTATGATGTTATATAGATCCTCAATGGTTCTCAAGAGAACCAAACAGTAGCAGGTCTTATATAGAAAAATGCAATAGCCACCACTACATTAATCCACCTATACAAGATATGAAATCTCCAATAAGTAATTCCAATTACTTCCCCCTATGATAAATTGTAGAAATTAATGTTTATTGTGCACATTATAATTCTGTTTAAACCACTATTTTCAAATTTGTATAAAGATCTTATAAATTTATTATCAAATTATTTACAATGTTTAATCAAAGTTTATCCTCAAACCAATTAAAGTTTATGTGATAATATATTAATATTAGATATTAATAATTGTATATTACTAGGAATTCTAGAACAGCTAAGAGGCTGAGAATGTATAATGCTCCGTATGGTATTTGTTGGCACATTATTCTTTGTAGACGAAAGTCCAAATTTTTGAAATGTGAAATTACTTCTTTGTTGTATATATTCTTATTACAATAATTATTAACTATTTTAATGTTTAAATATAAATAATATATTTCAGTATTTAATACAGAATTGTTTTCAATTTGTAGAATTGTATGCAATTGCTTATTCCTGGATTATTAAGGAAAATATTAGGGGTTGGAAAAATTATTTATCTTGTAACTATGAAGAAAAACGTTTTTATACACAAACAAGCATTCTCCGAGCTTGACCACGCCCATTTCCTGGGTAATTAATGAGACGAAAGGAAGTAGTAAGAATTGAACTTGGTTGCAAATTAGAAGTTCTAAGGTTTAACTGTAGTATAACACACTCGACATTTTTAACCACAGATAAATTATGGCTATGAATTGTTTGTTGTTGTTTTTTTTTAATTTCTCGCAAAGCTACACGAAGACTATCTGCGCTGGCCGTCCCTAATTTAGCAGTGTAAGACTAGAGGGAAAGCAGCTAATCATACCACCCACCGCAAACTCCTGGTTTTACAAACCAATCGTGGGATTGACTGTCACATTATAACGCCCCCGCGGCTGAAAGGGCGAGCATGATTGGTGCGACCGGGATTCGAACCCGCGACGCTCGGATTAGGAGTCGAACACCTTAACACACTTGGCCATGCCGTGCCATGGCTATGAAAGTCAATCAGACCATTTGGTTAAAAACAGTTACATAACCATTAGCGAGTTGACCTCTCTCAGTTCAGCAGCTCGAAATTACGGAATAGGTATATATATAAACAGTTAAGTTTGTCATGTGACTTCATCAGAAATCTAACGTTAGGAATGAATAACAGCTAAGAACTTTATTGAAAAATGGATCATTTATATGTGTCTGAGTCATCTAGGCCATCAATGTAAACATGTTAAACAAACCCTTCCAACCGTGATCAAAGAGAATGGACAAATCGCAATAAAATACTATAAAAGTGGAGAAAGGAAGCGAGTTTTCTTTATTTTTTTATATTTAGATTTACTCCTTGTTCAGTAGTTCAAGATATAAGAACTAAAATAAAACAAGCCCTGTCCAGTGTCTCAGCGGTAAACATGAGAACTTGCACACTAAAAGTCAGGTTTCCTCAGGGCCGTATAGAGAAACAACCAAAATCTACACTGAGTTTAATAAGCGTGTTTTTTGTTCTAATTTCGCGCAAAGCTACTCGAGGGCTATCTGCACTAGCCGTCCCTAATTTAACAGTGTAAGACTAGAGGGAAGACAGCTAATCATCACCACCCACAGCCAACTTTTGGGCTAGTCTTTTACCAACGAATAATGGAATTGAACGTCACATTATAACGCCCCCACGGCTGAAAGGGCGAGCATGTTTGGTGCGGCCGGGATTCAAACCGGTGACCCTCAGATTACGAGTCGAACGCCTTAACACGGGTAAAAAATAAAGAGCTGTCTGTTTACATCTTAATACATTTCAGATCAACCTTGTAGTTGTCATATGTTTTAGAATTTCGTGCAAAGCTACTCGAGGGCTATTTGCGTTAGCCATTAACCACCCAGTTCCAGCATTTGGGCTATTCTTTTACTAACGAATAGTGTAATTGACCGTCACATTATAACGCACCCATGGCTAAAAGGACGACTATATTTGGTGTGACAGCGATTCGAATCCGCGACCCTCAAATTACGAGCCGAGTGCCTTAACCACCTGGTCATGCCGGGCCGATAATAAGTGTGGAAACTTCTCTACAAACTGTATCGTATTATAGAAACAGAAGAAAAGCTTACTTTAAATGTTTTCAGTTTGTTTTTCAACGTATCTGTATCGTATTATAGAAACAGAAGAAAAGCTTACTTTAAATGTTTTCAGTTTGTTTTTCAACGTATCAATTAATTTTAATGAAGCTTTAGCTATGGTTTACTATAATGAACAATAGACGTACGAAACAAAACTAAGTTGTTAGCAATTCTCTATCAGCGAGATCATTATAGTAACTCTGTGAAACACACGAGAAGTGACAAAGGAAGTGAAAAATATTAATAAACAGTTCGACTTCGACACGTTTCGAGCACACAAAATGTTTTGTTCATATTTAATAAGTTTCCATTAAAATGTCCTTAAAGCAAAATGTCACATTTCTGTAATAATAACTCTAATTTAATAAGCAAGGAGAACTTATTTCAAAACTATCGTGACAAAAACTTTGATGTCTTTGAGCAACAATATCTCATCGAAGCTAATAATTAACGACAGTATTTTAGAAATTTTTTTTTTTTAATTTCGCGCAAAGCTTCTCGAGGGCTCTCTGCGCTAGTCTTCCCTAATTTAGCAGAGTAAGAATAGAGGGAAGACAGCTAGTCATCACCATCCACCGCCAACTCTTGGGCTACTCTTTTACCAACGAATAGTGGGATTGACCGTCACATTTTTACGTCCCCACGGCTGAAAGGGCGAGCATGTTTTTGGTGCGACGGGGGTTCGAACCCGCGATCCTCGGATTACGAGTCGCACGCCTTAACCAACCTGGCCACGCGGGGCCATCATTTTCTAACATCAGTACATCTTTGGTCAATCTAATTAAATACAACACATAAGACTATGTGTATTATGTATATACTAACACGATAATCCGTTTTATCTATAAAGTTGGATTTCGTATCCAATTGAGTTTTTATGACAACATGCCACTATTTATATTTGTTATATTTTTGTTGTTTTTTTAATTTCGCACAAAGCTACTCGAGGGATATCTGTGCCAGCCGTCCCTAATTTAGTAGTGTAAGACTAGAGGGAAGACAGCTAGTCATCACCACCCACCGTCAACTCTTGGGCTACTCTTTCACCAGCGAATAGTGGGATTGACCGTCACTTTATAACGCCCTCCCGGAGGAAAAGGGGAGCATGTTTGGTGCGTGCGGTATTCGAACCCGCGACTCTCGGATTACGAGTCGAACGCCTTAACACGCTTGGTTCAGAAAGATAATAAACTTTTGAAAATTAACAAGAATATTTTACAAATATAATAGGCTTAACAAAATTTCACAATGATAAAGGCTTAATACCACAGGCTTCTGAATTTAAACTACATAAAATTTGTTTTTGGTTATGATATTCGATATTTTTCTATCGCTTAAGGACTTTTACAAATTAGGAATAAAAAAACAACACTTAGATCAAATTTACCACGAATATAACAGAATATGTTTGGGTCATTTACGCCACCTATTGTTGCCATAGCGACGAATACACAATATCAGAATTTAAAAAAAATAATGCCAGTGTACATACAAATAAACACTATCCAGAAATGACACGTCATGCGGCCTATTTACCGTTTATATACTAACGGTGTGTTTCTCGTGGGTTCTAGAAGGTCAGTAAGTCTCTCACGTCGCGATTGATCTAGAGAAATCTATAGCTTGTGGTTATCAACATTTTAAACATAAGAAAATGTGACCCGATTTCATTGAAAATGGTTCACTTATGTAAAAGTAGATATATCGGTTTGTAAAAAAAATCTGTACGTGATGGAGAAAATTTGATATCATTTTCAGATTTAGCAGAATTACAGCAGAACATCTGAAAATTTCGGTACAATAAAACCATCGTGAGCCTGTGTTTGTGTATTTCACAAACATCTTAACAATCAACCTCAGTATTTTACGTAACCTCAGTATTTTACGTAGATAATAAGTTTTAACAGTCGACAACAATATTTTACAAAAATAAAAATTGCTTTATTATCAACTGTTAACAAAGATAATAAGTTCCTTAATACTAAGCCCTCTAGTGGTACAGCAAGATGTTTGCGAGCTCGAACCTCCAGAAACCGAGTTTCGATACCCGTTATGAGTAGAGCACAGATAGCTCATTGTGTAACCTTCTGCTTAATTTCAAACACACAAACACTTGACAATCAAATAATGAAAAACTTATTATTACATTTAGAGATATTCTATATTATATTCAGTAAAAATGCCAAGTGTCAGGTAACTGTTTTGAAACACTGAGGTATTAAATTAGATAAACTGGTCATGAGAAAGGGCGAAACTGACCGATAGAGATTTAGAGGTAATGATACAATGCCAACTAGAATCAGAAGCCCTTAGAATCGAGTTCAGGAATAACATAATTTTATAGGGTTTCTAACGAAGCAATGCTGAAGAAATGTCATAATTATATCTGTTTGTACTCTGTCATTAAATCGGATAATTTACACTTACCAACTTACTCACTGCCACCAGGTGTGATGACATGACCCACTAAGGTTACGTGACTCACCGCTATCAAGGTTACACGATCCACCATTAGCAAGGTGACATGACCTACCATTGTTACATGACCCACCACCAACAATGTGACATGACCTAACATTGTTACATGACTCACCACCAACAATGAAATATGACCTACCATTGTTACATGACTCACCACCAACAATGATATATGACCTACCAAGGTTACATGACCCAACAAGATAACATGGTCCACCACCACTTTGAGATGCAAAAACACACTAAAGAAGGACACAAAATATATATATCGTATAGTGGTGTATACCTATAATAAAGAATAATGAGGTATTATTCTAAGTACAGTTACTCAAAACCTTATTTATGACGTCGTAGAATGCATGAAGTCTATATATCATTGAACAAACTACTTTGGAAATATGTCAAAACTTCAATGAATCGCAAACCATTGGGGAAAACTCATAGGTGTTTGCCCCCCCCCCTCTTCTTGAACAAATATGTTTGAGGAAAGCTTTAGCGACGTGAGGAAATTCATCTGTTAAACAAATGATCATTTTCGTCAATAGATATTCGCTGATACATTTTCTCCGTATTACGATTCTGTGATATGATTTCAAATTAAATGTGTGTGATATAATGTTATATATTAAATTAATACCAGGACTGTCACTTTAAGAAGCAGGACTTATCTAAATGGCACATAAAAGTCCATAGTTTAAGTCGAAGTCAGTTTAAGTTCATAACGAAAAGACTCAATAAGTTCGTCCTTCCGTATGTATATTAGTTCCACACAAACAGTGACAAAAATGTCTTCGTTGTCATAGAATTTAGGTACCTCGTACGATGACATGAGTATGTTTACTCTTTACGAGCGGCCCGGCATGGCCAAGCGTGTTAAGGCGTGCGACTCGTAATCTGAGGGTCGCGGGTTCGCATCCCAGTCGCGCAAAACATGCTTGCCCTTTCAGCCGTGGGAGCGTTATAATGTGACGGTCAATCCCACTATTCGATGGTAAAAGAGTAGCCCAAGAATTGGCGGTGGGTGGTGATGACTAGCTGCCTTCCCTCTAGTCTTACACTGCTAAATTAAGGACGGCTAGCACAGATAGCCCTCGAGTAGCTTTGTGCGAAATTAAAAAAAGCAAACAAACAATAAACAAAACAAACTCTTTACGATCAAAGCTACACATCAAAATAACATTAGCAAGCAGATAATCTAGCCTAAAATATAATTCCACATGTAACTGTTAGAATAACAGCTAATCTTAAAATACAAAAGTTTATTAAAAGCTAAGAACAGGTTTGACTGTTCGTTTTTAAAGTAGCATCTTCCAAAGACTTCAAGTTCATAAAAAAACATTTATCTGAGAAGCTAGAATCAAGTTTGCAAATTTATTCACAATGGAAATTATTAGGCTAGTTTACGAACTTTATATTTACTAAATTTTGAATGCGGTGTATATTTCTTCCAGTATATTCACCAGAGACTATGGCTAGCAGCAACGTTGGACGAACATCAAACATCTTATAGTTTGATTACAATAAAAAGAGTCTTCAGTTTGTATTTTTTCTTCACTTCAGAATAGTTAACCCTTATCTGATTACAAGTTAAATGGTTGAAATACGCGTAAGCTGATAAGGAAAGTTATCAGTAAAAGGAAAGCCAATTTACCAAGGTCGTCGCGGTTTGGAAAACATTTGGAGCAGGAAATACAAACTAATTTGATCTTTATGAATGCGAACTTCCAACGGTAATGAACGGTCCCCCGGTGGGTAAACAGAGAGTATGAGAACTTGAAGCGCTAAAACTCGAGGTTCGTTCCCCCCGCAGTGAGGAGAACACAAATAGTTCATTGTATAACTTTAATTTACCCCCCACCCCCCTCATTGGAACAGCTGTATGTCTGCGAACTCACATCACTAAAAACTGGATAGCACAGATAGCCATTTCGATACCCATGGTAGGCAAAGCACAGATGGCCCATTGTGAAACTTTGTACTTAATGCCAAGTAATCGAATGAAGTATAGCTTTGGACTAAAAAAATACCAGAAGAGCTGGTATGAATGTGGTACAGGTCTATGAGTCAGTACGGCCCGGCATGGCCAGGTGGTTAAGTCACTTAAATCGTAATCCGAGGGTCGCGGGTTCGAATCCCCATCACATCAAACATGCTTGCCCTTTCAGTCGTGGGGGCGTTATAATGTGATGGTCAATCCAACTATTCGTTAGTAAAAGAGTAGCCCAAGAGTTGGCGGTGGGTGGTGATGACTAGCTGCCTTCCCTCTAGTCTTACACTGCTAAATTAAGGACGGCTAGCACAGATAGCCCTCGAGTAGCTTTGTGCGAAATTAAAAAAAGCAAACAAACAATAAACAAAACAAACTCTTTACGATCAAAGCTACACATCAAAATAACATTAGCAAGCAGATAATCTAGCCTAAAATATAATTCCACATGTAACTGTTAGAATAACAGCTAATCTTAAAATACAAAAGTTTATTAAAAGCTAAGAACAGGTTTGAGTGTTCGTTTTTAAAGTAGCATCTTCCAAAGACTTCAAGTTCATAAAAAAACATTTATCTGAGAAGCTAGAATCAAGTTTGCAAATTTATTCACAATGGAAATTATTAGGCTAGTTTACGAACTTTATATTTACTAAATTTTGAATGCGGTGTATATTTCTTCCAGTATATTCACCAGAGACTATGGCTAGCAGCAACGTTGGACGAACTTCAAACATCTTATAGTTTGATTACAATAAAAAGAGTCTTCAGTTTGTATTTTTTCTTCACTTCAGAATAGTTAACCCTTATCTGATTACAAGTTAAATGGTTGAAATACGCGTAAGCTGATAAGGAAAGTTATCAGTAAAAGGAAAGCCAATTTACCAAGGTCGTCGCGGTTTGGAAAACATTTGGAGCAGGAAATACAAACTAATTTGATCTTTATGAATGCGAACTTCCTACGGTAATGAACGGTCCCCCGGTGGGTAAACAGAGAGTATGAGAACTTGAAGCGCTAAAACTCGAGGTTCGTTCCCCCCGCAGTGAGGAGAACACAAATAGTTCATTGTATAACTTTAATTTACCCCCCCCCCTCATTGGAACAGCTGTATGTCTGCGAACTCACATCACTAAAAACTGGATAGCACAGATAGCCATTTCGATACCCATGGTAGGCAAAGCACAGATGGCCCATTGTGAAACTTTGTACTTAATGCCAAGTAATCGAATGAAGTATAGCTTTGGACTAAAAAAATACCAGAAGAGCTGGTATGAATGTGGTACAGGTCTATGAGTCAGTACGGCCCGGCATGGCCAGGTGGTTAAGTCACTTAACTCGTAATCTGAAGGTCGCGGGTTCGAATCCCCATCACATCAAACATGCTTGCCCTTTCAGTCGTGGGGGCGTTATAATGTGATGGTCAATCCCACTATTCGTTAGTAAAAGAGTAGCCCAAGAGTTGGCGGTGGGTGGTGATGACTAGCTGCTTTCCCTCTAGTCTGTCACTACTAAATTAGGGACAGCTAGCGCAGATGGCCCTCGTGTAGCTTTGCGCGAAATTTAAAACAAACCAAACGAGTCAGGACATTATTGGGATTAAAGATTTGGAGTAATGACCCTCATAATGTGAAGAACCTAATTTTGCCACAATAAGCCATTTATTACTAACGAAACATTTAAACTGTCGTAACGTCATGTTCGTCTCTTTGCTGTGGTTCGCGCTCAATACATTAGGAATTATAAAAAGTATGTAACAGTTTCCTTTAAATAAAATCCTTGTAAAAGGCTAGTAATACGTTAAAAGTGTTTATATGTCATACAAAACACAAGAGATCTACTGATAGCTTATTACATTCACGTTAACTCAATGTAAGTAGCATATGTTTTATATGAAAGCTACTTACCTTAATAACAAGATCAAGGATTTAAAACGTTTACACTTGAGATTTCCAGATTGCGCTGTGTACGATTTTTTAAAATAACAATTCAATTGGCGTGAGAACTAAAAAACATCTTTAAAGTAACTACGCAAATATGAATTACTCGTTGCTAATTTAAGTACATTAAAACTGCAGGCAGTATCCAGAGAAATCAGACTAGTATTATCAGTGGAATACGGATATAAATTATTCTTTTAAAATTGTTTCACGATTAAAACGAAGCCTCAGGAGAAATTATAGAAATTCCGTGAAGCAGTGAACGATTAAATTTAACATCTCATTCATAGGAAAAAAAGTGTGCCCAACCGACTAAGCCTTTTAGCGCAGATAGCCCTCGAGTAGCTTTGCGCAAAATTTAAAAAAACAAACCTAAGCCTTTTCCCTGAGAAATATAAGGTTAGGTTATAAATTTTATATACATGCACGTGAATGATGTCTAAGACGGAGTAAGTTCAGAGGTTATCAATAGGTTATCTGTGTATCAAGAGAAAAAATACTCTAAATCATATTGTTTGCGTGTTGCTAAACAGTGTAGCTTGAAGAGAGTGCGTCACAACTTAATCAAATATAATACTAGGACTGATTATCCCTTGGTATTTGATTAGCTTTGGTGAATGTGAGCCATAGGTAAAGTCCATGTTATAGGTCAACCGCAGTACTTGAATGGTTCTTCATTTCATGTTGATAAGACCTGGCACAAAAACATGGTTTCTCCTAAAAAGGTCCGGCATGGCCAAACGTGTTAAGGCGTTCGACTCGTAATCCGAGGGTCGCGGGTTCGAATCCCGGTCGCATAAAAAATGCTCGCCCTCCCAGCCGTGGAGGCGTTATAATGTGACGGTCAATCCCACTATTCGTTGGTGAAAGAGTAGCCCAAGAGTTGGCGGTGGGTTGTGATGACTAGCTGCCTTCCCTCTAGTCTTACACTGCTAAATTAGGGACGGCTAGCACAGATAGCCCTCGAGCAGCTTTGTGCGAAATTCAAAAAACAAACAAAACATTAGCAGCTTTTTGAATTTTGACGTTGTTGTCTTGTTTAAAATATTAATATCTTTTTGTGTGAAAATTCTTTGAAACAGTTGTTTAAGATACACTTTTGAGGTGTTTCAGGGAAATAGATGATTTTAGTTTTACCTGGAAAGATTTGGAGTTTCTTTCTTTCTATGCTAAAGTTGTTCCTTATGTCTTTAATTTTTTTCAAGGTTTTAATGCAAGAAAACCAACAGAGGGACTAGAAGACAGATAGACTAGCTATGGTCAAGCTGACCAACACCATACAAGAAGAGTTAACGAAGCCAGATAGACTAGCTATGGTCAAGTTGACCAACACTTTACAAGAAGAGTTAATGAAGCCAGATAGACTAGCTATGGTCAAGCTGACCAACACCATATAAGAAGAGTTAATGAAGCCAGATAGACTAGCTATGGTCAAGCTGACCAACACCATACAAGAAGAGTTAACGAAGCCAGATAGACTAGCTATGGTCAAGTTGACCAACACCATACAAGAAGAGTTAACGAAGCCAGATAGACTAGCTATGGTCAAGTTGACCAACACCATACAAGAAGAGTTAATGAAGCCAGATAGACTAGCTATGGTCAAGTTGACCAACACTTTACAAGAAGAGTTAACGAAGCCAGATAGACTAGCTATGGTCAAGTTGACCAACACCATACAAGAAGAGTTAACGAAGCCAGATAGACTAGCTATGGTCAAGTTGACCAACACTTTACAAGAAGAGTTAATGAAGCCAGATAGACTAGCTATGGTCAAGATGACCAACACCATACAAGAAGAGTTAATGAAGCCAGATAGACTAGCTATGGTCAAACTGACCAACACCATACAAAAAGAGTTAATGAGGATTTGTTAACCCTACTGGTCATGGTGGATAACATGAAAATTAATTATTTCCTTTATTATAACTTTAAAGTGAGGAACATGTCTCGATTTCTTTATCTTAGAAATCCATTCTTGACCACATTGGATTAGCGTATTCTGGTTACTAATAATTTCAGACTTTCTTTGTATTATCTGAGAGTTGTTTGGTAATAGCGATTTGTAAATTGACCTTCTTAGCTTGTGGACAGAGTATCCAACTGAGAACACAAATCACGCTTTCTAACAAGAGGTAATCTTCAGTAGCCGCAGCCGTAATTAGATCTCAAAACGGTCAAAAGATAGTGATATGAGCTGAAAATTTGTACTTGAAAAACCTCTGTGCTATTTTATGAACGATGTGTCGCGACTGAAAACGACGAGTCACTTTTTGATGGCCTTGAGTGTAACTCTTTCGTCATCACTAATTATAATCAGTCTATTGCATGAAACAATAATGTCCACACCTTTCTGTAAATTACAGCAGAATTAATATTGAGGAACGTCACGGCAAACATTACATTGTACTAAACCACACTTTATGATAAACATTACATTGTACTAAACCACACTTTATGATAAACATTACATTGTACTAAACCACACTTTATGATAAACATTACATTGTACTAAACCACACTTTATGATAAACATTCCTCAGTCTAGGCCACATATCATGACAAACACTCTACTGAACAGAACAAATTCTAAGACATTTAAGCATATGTCAAATGAAGATATGTTCACGTGCGTGGAATTTGGTGACATTTAAGATGTGTCACAAAAGGTATATAGCATAAGCATTCTTTTATTCTTTATAGTTGATAGAAACCCGGCTATAAACATAAACCTATAAATTGATCATGGAGTTTTTACCATACATTACAGGAGTTTAGTTTTACCTCATGTTAATGTATTCTCGAGAACACCCTTGTTTTTACTCACTTTTCGCAAAGTTTAAATTTTCCGTTATAAGTTTGTTTGTTTTGAATTTCGCACAAAGCGACACGAGGGCTATCTGCGCTAGCCGTCCCTAATTTAGCAGTGTAAGACTAGAGGGAAGGCAGCTAGTCATCACCACTCACCGCCGACTCTTGGGCTACTCTTTTACCAACGAATAGTAGATTTGACCGTCACATTAAAACGCCCCCACGGCTGGGAGGGCGAGCATGTTTGGTGCCACCAGGATTCGAACCCTGCGACCCTCAGATTACACCAATTATAAGAGAAACCTGTAACCTCAAAGCCAATGAAAAACATTCTTTGGATTCTCCGTGATAAAAAATCCTTATCACCTTGTAGTCAGAAACAAGTTGCCGATTTTCCTTCTTGCAGTCATTCGAGAACTTCTGAAATAAACACACCGAGGTAGAATAGTGAGATAAAATAATACTATCTTGTTGTAATTGTAGATAATAAATAGGCTACTATTACAACTCAGGATTTCTCACCTCCCAAATACTTTATCTCTAGTTGTTTCATTTTGCTTTAAACTTTATTTTTTGTATAATAAATATACCATGCCTCCAAAAGATTCTGTTTGGCTACAGCAATGAATCTAGACCTCATCTAATGCAGCAAAAGACTTCCGTCTCTCACAAGCACAATATCCCTCTGCGATTTGTTTCTTTAACCAAATGTCTGGAAAGCATTTTGTTCACATGCTAAATGTTAGCCAATATAGTTTTGCATACCAAATACGAAATTATTGGTCTCATCTCCTTGATGCCTCTGCAATACGAACTCCCCATAATTTCACGATAGAACTGATATAAATTTGATTTTCTATACTCATTTGTGCATATGTATATTATCCCAGCTACAACCAAACGTTGCATCATTGTTTTGTGTGCCAAACATGCAGTTACCAATGCCATGTCCCTGATGCCAACCTCTTCACAGTTTCACGTCAGAACAAACGCGATTATCACTCAACATTTATAAGGGTGCTTACCCTAAACTCGTATTTTCTTCCCAGCTCATTAATGAAATTTATTTAGGTTTATAACGAACCTATAAACTTGAATGCTGTTTCCAGAAAAGGGCTATCATTCAGATGTTAGGCAAAAAAAAAAAAAAAAATTAAAAAATACCTATTTTTAATTTCATGAAAACAAAAGTCGAGTTAGATAAAAATAAAGACGAATAATCTTACCCTAGCTGCAGGTTCTAAATGCAAAGCGAAACAGAATGTGTAAGAAATGTAAAACTTGCACAAAATATAGATTTAACCCTAAAAACATTTTGTTCTGACTAAAGTTACAATCATAAAGTGGTTTGTAAAGGAAACCAAATGACAACATATTTCATAAAGCACGCTTATTATTTTTATATTTAGTTTGTTTGTTTTAGAATTAACCTCAAAGCTACACAATGGGCTATTCGCGGATCTCCCGCTATGCCTCTGGAGGGGTCTTATTTTGATCTAGGCTCATAAAACGAACTTTTAGTTAAGTAAATAAGGTTTTTAGGGTACTCTCTTATGAAATGGTATTTGTGATTTAATATACAAAGGTTAATATTAAAATAAAAATGCAGAAGTAGTTTAAATACCATTCATAGCTCCTCATTATTTTTAACGCTAATTGCACGATACAATTTGTTTCTCTTTAATTAAGCCTAATAATAATATAATTTATCGTGATAAGTAATGAACTTTTTATAGTTGAGTTGATTCTCTTAAATATTCACAAAAGAGAACTAAGAAAAGATAAAAAAATATGGCAGCAAAATATAATTACACAACATAACGCCCCCTAGTGTCTCAGCGGTTTGTCTGTGGACTTACAACGCTTAAAACCGGGTTTCGATACCCGTGATGGACAGAGCACACATGACTCATTGTGTAGCTTTGTGCTTACCTCAAAACCAACAACTACACAACGTAACACAAGGCTTAGAAATGTACGTGCTTAATGAAGAAATATAGACATTTATCGGTTTGCAAAGTTTAACATAATCAAGTATCTCATTAGCGATCTGCTATAATACTTGAACGTTGATGACTGTTACACAATAAATACTTATACCGTCTTAGTAATCTGTGAGTTTAAGTTATAACTCGTGTTCAAACTAGAATATCTCACCTGAACTGTCTTCTTACTAAAGCGAATAGCCCGGCATGGCCAGGTGGGTTAAGGCGTGCGACTCGTAATCTGAGGGTCGCGGGTTCGAATCCCCGTCGCACAAAACATGCTCGGCTTTTCAGCCGAGGGGTCGTTATAATGTTACGACCAAGCCCACTATTCGTTGGTAAAAGAGTAGCCCAAGAGTTGGCGGTAGGTGGTGATGACTAGCTGCCTTCCCTCTAGTCTTACACTGCTAAATTAGGGACGACTAGCGCAGATAGCCCTCGTATGGCTTTGCACGAAATTTAAGACAAATAAACAAACAAAACTAAAGCGAAACAAAAATAATACTTTAAGAAAATGAGGCGAAACGTTGTATTTGAATAATCCTCACTGGTGGTCAGACAGACAAATCTACTGATTTTCTCCAGGGGAAGTGGTTGATCATAAACCATTCTGAAGATAGCAATATTTAATTATGAATGGTACATGTTTGTTTGTTTGTTAATGTGTGAGATAATGATTCTCTCGTCTCATTTTCCAAAGGACCTCTGGTGTAATAAATGTACACTAATCAATGACGTAAGTATGCCGATGCAGCCGATGCAGTGGCATTGGGGCCCATACCTGAAAAAGTTCCAAATAATACTACCAATAATAAAAATAAAAACATTGAAAATACATAAACATTTACACCCATTAACAGAAAAAAAAAAGTAAAACATATATTATTAGCCCTAGATCGAGTTAGAGGTATGGGCCAGCAACTGATAGGGACCCTTCTCAAAATACATTTATATATACTCTGCACGTGTGTTTGCGTAGCATATCGAATCGGAGAGCAATCCTTTGCCTGAGCAGTTGATATAAAATATTGTGATAAATATATTCATTGACCCTCATATCTGAGTCCCCCGCTGGTACAGGAATAAGTCTACAGATTTACAATGCTAAAATCAGGGGTTCAATTCCCCTTCGGTGGGCTCAGCAGATAGCTCGATGTGGCTTTGCTAAAATAAAACACATACAGACCCCATATCTGTTAAGGACCTTTGATCTACGATTGCATTCGGGCCATTGTTGTCTATTTATACCATTGGCCACAATAGAATCCGGAACTGCATATCTTTTTCAGATGACTATATCTTCTTTAACTCACCACTTTTCTTGGAAGTCACTGAGAATGTATAGAAATAAAATAGCTAATTATATCTGCATAATACAAAAGCTACTTAAAGTTTTACAAATGTTTGAAAACTGGATGAAAATGAACGTCCTAAAACAGCTGTGAAAGTAAACTTCCAACACATAGCGGGAAATAAAATAGAGTTTGTTTTCCTTACCGTCAATAACTCCACAAGATGAAAAAGAACCCTATCACCTTTCCTAATAAGATCTTCATATCATAACAATATCTTTCTCCATATTATGCCCTTGTGGCAAATAATCGTTAATTAGATACTAGAATTGCTTCTGGACGATTCTCTATACTGATAAAATATAAACAAGTAAAACAAAGAGATCTGTTTCTTGCAATATATGTTTTTTATTATTATTATTCAGAGGTTTGGATTGTTTTAAAACTAAAGGGAGTTTTCAAACACACGTGATGAGCGCATAGCAAATGATTAGAAGTTTTCTAAAGTTTAGGAAATACGATTTTTGAGTTTCGCGTGCTTTTTAGTCGGTCGGTCTGTTAATTCAGTTTCGTGAATATTGAATTTAAGTTTTAACGACGTACCACAAATACGAAATATATTGTATGTGCGGGATAATTAACAAGCGATTGAGTGTTTGGTATTCTTTTTGAAGCAAGGCCTATCTGAGTACGTCGATTATGCTAACCCTGAAACTTGACGAATTATATTGTTGCGGTTTTTGTTTGTTTTTTTCTGATTTATTCGCATTAAGTAAACTGAATTTCGAATCATATTTTCCATAAAATGACCTAAAAGAACCAGCACAACAAGGCGCCTCTAATTTGGATTAATCTAAAAATTCTATAATGGCTATAAAGGTTCATAAACTATCTATAGATAAACCAGACGATAACGAACATTCACAGAATATCCTAAATTGCTCTAACGTCTCAAAGAACCTGACATTCACAGCATATTATAAATTGCTCTAACGTCTCAAAGAACCTGACATTCACAGCATATCCTAAATTGCTCTGAGGTCTCACGGAACCTGACATTCACAGCATATCCTAAACTGCTATAAAATGTCAAAGAACTTGACATTCACAGCATATCCTAAACTGCTCTAAAGTGTCAAAGAACCTGACATTCACAGCATATCCTAAATTGCTCTAAGGTCTCAAAAAACCTTACATTGACAGCATATTCTAAATTGCTCTAAGGTTTCAAAGAACCTGACATTCACAGCTTCTTCTAAATTGCTCTAAGGTTTCAAAGAACCTGCCATTTACAGCATATTTTAAATTGCTCTAAGATCTCAAAGAACCTGCCATTTACAGCATATTTTAAATTGCTCTAAGATCTCAAAGAACCTGACATTCACAGTATATCGTAAATTGCTCTAACGTCTCAAAGAACCTAACATTCACAGCATATCTTAAATTGCTCTAAGGTCTCAAAGAACCTGACATTCACAGCATATTCTAAATTGCTCTAAGGTTTCAAAGAACCTGACAATCACAGCATATCCTAAATGGCTCTAAGGTTTCAAATAACCTAACATTAACAGCATATTTTAAATTGTTCTAAGGTCTCAAACAACCTGACATTCACAGCATATTCTAAATTGCTCTAAGGTCTCAAAGAACCTGACATTCACAGCATATTTTAAATTGTTCTAAGATCTCAAAGAAACTGATATTCACGGCATATTTTAAATTGCTCTAAGGTCTCAAAGAACCTGACATTCACAGAATATCCTAAATGCTCTAAGGTCTCAAAAAACCTGACATTCACAGCATATTCTAAATTCCTCTAAGGTCTCAAAGAACCTGACATTCACAGCATATTCTAAATTGCTCTAAGGTCTAAAAGAACCTAACATTCACAGCATATCCTAAATTGGCCTAAGGTCTCAATGCACCTGATATTTACAGCATATCCTAAATTGTTCTAAGGTCTCAAAGAACCTGAACATTCACAGCATATCCTAAATTGGTCTAAGGTCTCAATGAACCTGACATTCACAGCATATTCTAAATTGTTCTAAGGTTTCAAAGAACCTGACATTCACAGCATATCTTAAATTGCTTTAAGGTCTCAAAGAACCTGACATTCACAGCATATTTTAAATTCCTCTAAGGTCTCAATGAACCTAACATTCACAGCATATCCTAAATTGCTCTCAGGTTTCATAGAACCTAACATTAACAGCATATTTCAAATTGCTCTAAGGTTTCAGAGAATCTAACATTAACAGAATATTCTAAATTTCTCTCAGGTCTCAAAGAACCTGACATTCACAGCATATTCTAAATTGTTCTAAGGTCTCAAAGAACCTGACATTCACAGCATATTTTAAATTGTTCTAAGGTCTCAAAGAACTTGACATTCACAGCATATTCTAAATTGCTCTAAGGTCTCAAAGAACCTGACATTCACAGCATATCCTAAATTGCTCTAAGGTCTCAAAGAACCTGACATTCACAGCATATCATAAATTCCTCTAAGGTCTCAAAGAACCTGACATTCACAGCATATTCTTAATTGCTCTAAGGTCTCAAAGAACCTGACATTCACAGCATATCCTAAATTACTCTAAGGTCTCAAAAAGAACATGGCAGCATTCTAAATTGCTCTAAGGTCTCAAAGAACCTGACATTCACAGCTTATCCTTAATTGTTCTAAGGTCTCAAAGAACCTGACATTAACACCATATCTAAATTGTTCTAAGGTATCGAAGAACCTGACATTTACAGCATATCTTAAATTGCTCTAAGGTTTCAAAGAAACTGACATTCACAGTTTATCATATATTGCTCTAAGGTCTCAATGCACCTGACATTTACAGCATATGCTTAATTGCTCTAAGGTCACAAAGAACCTGACATTCACAGCATATCCTAAATTACTCTAAGGTCTCAAAGAACGTGGCTTATTCTAAATTGCTCTAAGGTCTCAGAGAACCTGACATTCACAGCATATCCTAAATTGCTCTAAGGTCTCAAAGAACCTGACATTCACAGCATATTTTAAATTGTTCTAAGGTCTCAAAGAACCTGACATTCACAGCATATTTTAAATTGTTCTAAGGTCTCAAAGAACTTGACATTCACAGCATATTCTAAATTGCTCTAAGGTCTCAAAGAACCTGACATTCACAGCATATCCTAAATTGCTCTAAGGTCTCAAAGAACCTATCATTCACACCATATTCTAAATTGCTCTTAGGTATCAAAGAACGTGACATTCACAGCTTATTTTAAATTGTTCTAAGGTCTCAAAGAACCTAGCATTCACAGCATATTTTAAATTGTTCTAAGGTCTCAAAGAACTTGACATTCACAGCATATTCTAAATTGCTCTAAGGTCTCAAAGAACCTGACATTCACAGCATATTTTAAATTGTTCTAAGGTCTCAAAGAACCTGACATTCACAGCATATTCTAAATTGCTCTAAGGTCTCAAAGAACCTGACATTCACAGCATATTCTAAATTGTTCTAAGGTCTCAAAGAACCTGACATTCACAGCATATTTTAAATTGTTTTAAGGTCTCAAAGAACTTGACATTCACAGCATATTCTAAATTGCTCTAAGGTCTCAAAGAACCTGACATTCACAGCATATCCTAAATTGTTCTAAGGTCTCAAAGAACTTGATATTCACAGCATATTTTAAATTGTTCTAGGGTCTCAAAAACATAATATTTACAGCATATATTAAATTGTTCTTAGGTCTCAAAGAACCTGACATTCACAGAATATCCTAAATTGCTCTATGGTTTCAAAGAACCTGACATTCACAGCATATCCTAAATTGCTCTAAGGTGTCAAAGAACCTAACATTCACAGCATATTCTCAATTGTTCTAAGGTCTCAAAGAACCTGACATTCACAGCATATTTTAAATTGTTCTAAGGTCTCAAAGAACCTGACATTCACAGCATATTCTAAATTGCTCTAAGGTCTCAAAGAACCTGACATTCACAGCATATCCTAAATTGCTCTAAGGTCTCAAAGAACCTGACATTCACAGCATATTCTAAATTGCTCTAAGGTCTCAAAGAACCTGACATTCACAGCATATCCTAAATTGCTCTAAGGTCTCAAAGAACCTGACATTCACAGCATATTTTAAATTGTTCTAAGGTCTCAAAGAACCTGACATTCACAGCATATTCTAAATTGCTCTAAGGTCTCAAAGAACCTGACATTCACAGCATATTCTAAATTGCTCTAAGGTCTCAAAGAACCTGACATTCACAGCATATTCTAAATTGCTCTAAGGTCTCAGAGAACCTGACATTCACAGCATATTCTAAATTGCTCTAAGGTCTCAAAGAACCTGACATTCACAGCATATTTTAAATTGTTCTAAGGTCTCAAAGAACCTGACATTCACAGCATATCCTAAATTATTCTAAGGTCTCAAAGAACCTGACATTCACACCATATCTAAATTGTTCTAAGGTATCGAAGAACCTGACATTCACAGCATATCTTAAATTGCTCTAAGGTCTCAAAGAACCTGACATTCACAGCATATCCTAAATTGCTCTAAGGTCTCAAAGAACCTGACATTCACAGCATATGCTAAATTGCTCTAAGGTCTCAAAGAACCTGACATTCACAGCATATCCTAAATTGCTCTAAGGTCTCAAAGAACCTGACATTCACAGCATATTCTAAATTGCTCTAAGGTCTCAAAGAACCTGACATTCACAGCATATCCTAAATTGCTCTAAGGTCTCAAAGAACCTGACATTCACAGCATATTCTAAATTGTTCTAAGGTCTCAAAGAACCTGACATTCACAGCATATTCTAAATTGCTCTAAGGTCTCAAAGAACCTGACATTCACAGCATATTTTAAATTGCTCTAAGGTCTCAAAGAACCTGACATTCACAGCATATCCTAAATTGCTCTAAGGTCTCAAAGAACCTGACATTCACAGCATATCTTAAATTGCTCTAAGGTCTCAAAGAACCTGACATTCACAGCATATCCTAAATTGCTCTAAGGTCTCAAAGAACCTGACATTCACAGCATATTCTAAATTGCTCTAAGGTCTCAAAGAACCTGACATTCACAGCATATCCTAAATTGCTCTAAGGTCTCAAAGAACCTGACATTCACAGCATATTTTAAATTGTTCTAAGGTCTCAAAGAACCTGACATTCACAGCATATTTTAAATTGTTCTAAGGTCTCAAAGAACCTGACATTCACAGCATATTCTAAATTGCTCTAAGGTCTCAAAGAACCTGACATTCACAGCATATCCTAAATTGCTCTAAGGTCTCAAAGAACCTGACATTCACAGCATATTCTAAATTGCTCTAAGGTCTCAAAGAACCTGACATTCACAGCATATTTTAAATTGTTCTAAGGTCTCAAAGAACCTGACATTCACAGCATATTTTAAATTGTTCTAAGGTCTCAAAGAACCTGACATTCACAGCATATCCTAAATTGCTCTAAGGTCTCAAAGAACCTGACATTCACAGCATATTTTAAATTGTTCTAAGGTCTCAAAGAACCTGACATTCACAGCATATTCTAAATTGCTCTAAGGTCTCAAAGAACCTGACATTCACAGCATATTCTAAATTGCTCTAAGGTCTCAAAGAACCTGACATTCACAGCATATTTTAAATTGTTCTAAGGTCTCAAAGAACCTGACATTCACAGCATATTCTAAATTGCTCTAAGGTCTCAAAGAACCTGACATTCACAGCATATCCTAAATTGTTCTAAGGTCTCAAAGAACCTGACATTCACAGCATATTTTAAATTGTTCTAAGGTCTCAAAGAACCTGACATTCACAGCATATTTTAAATTGTTCTAAGGTCTCAAAGAACCTGACATTCACAGCATATCCTAAATTGCTCTAAGGTCTCAAAGAACCTGACATTCACAGCATATCTAAATTGCTCTAAGGTATCAAAGAACCTGACATTCACAGCATATTCTAAATTGTTCTAAGGTCTCAAAGAACCTGACATTCACAGCATATTTTAAATTGTTCTAAGGTCTCAAAGAACCTGACATTCACAGCATATTCTAAATTGCTCTAAGGTCTCAAAGAACCTGACATTCACAGCATATCCTAAATTGCTCTAAGGTCTCAAAGAACCTGACATTCACAGCATATTCTAAATTGCTCTAAGGTCTCAAAGAACCTGACATTCACAGCATATCCTAAATTGCTCTAAGGTCTCAAAGAACCTGACATTCACAGCATATTTTAAATTGTTCTAAGGTCTCAAAGAACCTGACATTCACAGCATATTCTAAATTGCTCTAAGGTCTCAAAGAACCTGACATTCACAGCATATTCTAAATCTGTCTCAAAGAACCTGACATTCACAGCATATTCTAAATTGCTCTAAGGTCTCAAAGAACCTGACATTCACAGCATATTCTAAATGCTCTCTAAGGTCTCAAAGAACCTGACATTCACAGCATATTCTAAATTGTTCTAAGGTCTCAAAGAACCTGACATTCACAGCATATTCTAAATTGTTCTAAGGTCTCAAAGAACCTGACATTCACAGCATATCCTAAATTGTTCTAAGGTCTCAAAGAACCTGACATTCACAGCATATTCTAAATTGTTCTAAGGTCTCAAAGAACCTGACATTCACAGCATATTTTAAATTGCTCTAAGGTCTCAAAGAACCTGACATTCACAGCATATATCTAAATTGCTCTAAGGTCTCAAAGAACCTGACATTCACAGCATATCTAAATTGCTCTAAGGTCTCAAAGAACCTGACATTCACAGCATATATCTAAATTGCTCTAAGGTCTCAAAGAACCTGACATTCACAGCATATTCTAAATTGCTCTAAGGTCTCAAAGAACCTGACATTCACAGCATATCCTAAATTGCTCTAAGGTCTCAAAGAACCTGACATTCACAGCATATTCTAAATTGCTCTAAGGTCTCAAAGAACCTGACATTCACAGCATATTTTAAATTGTTCTAAGGTCTCAAAGAACCTGACATTCACAGCATATTCTAAATTGCTCTAAGGTCTCAAAGAACCTGACATTCACAGCATATCCTAAATTGCTCTAAGGTCTCAAAGAACCTGACATTCACAGCATATTCTAAATTGCTCTAAGGTCTCAAAGAACCTGACATTCACAGCATATTTTAAATTGTTCTAAGGTCTCAAAGAACCTGACATTCACAGCATATTTTAAATTGTTCTAAGGTCTCAAAGAACCTGACATTCACAGCATATCCTAAATTGCTCTAAGGTCTCAAAGAACCTGACATTCACAGCATATTTTAAATTGTTCTAAGGTCTCAAAGAACCTGACATTCACAGCATATTCTAAATTGCTCTAAGGTCTCAAAGAACCTGACATTCACAGCATATTCTAAATTGCTCTAAGGTCTCAAAGAACCTGACATTCACAGCATATTCTAAATTGCTCTAAGGTCTCAAAGAACCTGACATTCACAGCATATTTTAAATTGTTCTAAGGTCTCAAAGAACCTGACATTCACAGCATATTTTAAATTGCTCTAAGGTCTCAAAGAACCTGACATTCACAATATATCCTAAATTGCTCTAAGGTCTCAAAGAACCTGACATTCACAGCATATCCTAAATTGTTCTAAGGTCTCAAAGAACCTGACATTCACAGCATATTTTAAATTGTTCTAAGGTCTCAAAGAACCTGACATTCACAGCATATCCTAAATTGCTCTAAGGTCTCAAAGAACCTGACATTCACAGCATATCCTAAATTGCTCTAAGGTCTCAAAGAACCTGACATTCACAGCATATTCTAAATTGCTCTAAGGTCTCAAAGAACCTGACATTCACAGCATATTTTAAATTGTTCTAAGGTCTCAAAGAACCTGACATTCACAGCATATTCTAAATTGCTCTAAGGTCTCAAAGAACCTGACATTCACAGCATATCCTAAATTGCTCTAAGGTCTCAAAGAACCTGACATTCACAGCATATTCTAAATTGCTCTAAGGTCTCAAAGAACCTGACATTCACAGCATATTCTAAAGCATATTCTAAATTGCTCTATGGTCTCAAAGAACCTGACATTCACAGCATATTCTAAATTGCTCTAAGGTCTCAAAGAACCTGACATTCACAGCATATTTTAAATTGCTCTAAGGTCTCAAAGAACCTAACATTCACAGCATTTCTAAATTGCTCTAAGGTCTCAAAGAACCTGACATTCACAGCATATTCTAAATTGCTCTAAGGTCTCAAAGAACCTGACATTCACAGCATATTCTAAATTGCTCTAAGGTCTCAAAGAACCTGACATTCACAGCATATTTTAAATTGTTCTAAGGTCTCAAAGAACCTGACATTCACAGCATATTTTAAATTGTTCTAAGGTCTCAAAGAACCTGACATTCACAGCATATTCTAAATTGCTCTAAGGTCTCAAAGAACCTGACATTCACAGCATATCCTAAATTGTTCTAAGGTCTCAAAGAACCTGACATTCACAGCATATTTTAAATTGTTCTAGGGTCTCAAAGACAGCATATTTTAAATTGTTCTTAGGTCTCAAAGAATATCTTAAATTGCTCTAAGGTCTCAAAGAACCTGACATTCACAGCATATCCTAAATTGCTCTAAGGTCTCAAAGAACCTGACATTCACAGCATATCCTAAATTGCTCTAAGGTCTCAAAGAACCTGACATTCACAGCATATTCTAAATTGCTCTAAGGTCTCAAAGAACCTGACATTCACAGCATATTTTAAATTGTTCTAAGGTCTCAAAGAACCTGACATTCACAGCATATTCTAAATTGCTCTAAGGTCTCAAAGAACCTGACATTCACAGCATATTCTAAATTGCTCTAAGGTCTCAAAGAACCTGACATTCACAGCATATCCTAAATTGCTCTAAGGTCTCAAAGAACCTGACATTCACAGCATATTCTAAATTGCTCTAAGGTCTCAAAGAACCTGACATTCACAGCATATTCCAAATTGCTCTAAGGTCTCAAAGAACCTGACATTCACAGCATATTTTAAATTGCTCTAAGGTCTCAAAGAACCTGACATTCACAGCATATTCTAAATTGCTCTAAGGTCTCAAAGAACCTGACATTCACAGCATATTCTAAATTGCTCTAAGGTCTCAAAGAACCTGACATTCACAGCATATTCTAAATTGCTCTAAGGTCTCAAAGAACCTGACATTCACAGCATATTTTAAATTGTTCTAAGGTCTCAAAGAACCTGACATTCACAGCATATTTTAAATTGTTCTAAGGTCTCAAAGAACCTGACATTCACAGCATATTCTAAATTGCTCTAAGGTCTCAAAGAACCTGACATTCACAGCATATCCTAAATTGTTCTAAGGTCTCAAAGAACCTGACATTCACAGCATATTTTAAATTGTTCTAAGGTCTCAAAGAACCTGACATTCACAGCATATTTAAATTGTTCTAAGGTCTCAAAGAACCTGACATTCACAGCATATCCTAAATTGCTCTAAGGTCTCAAAGAACCTGACATTCACAGCATATCCTAAATTGCTCTAAGGTGTCAAAGAACCTAACATTCACAGCATATTCTAAATTGTTCTAAGGTCTCAAAGAACCTGACATTCACAGCATATTTTAAATTGTTCTAAGGTCTCAAAGAACCTGACATTCACAGCATATCCTAAATTGCTCTAAGGTCTCAAAGAACCTGACATTCACAGCATATCCTAAATTGCTCTAAGGTCTCAAAGAACCTGACATTCACAGCATATCCTAAATTGCTCTAAGGTCTCAAAGAACCTGACATTCACAGCATATCCTAAATTGCTCTAAGGTCTCAAAGAACCTGACATTCACAGCATATTCTAAATTGCTCTAAGGTCTCAAAGAACCTGACATTCACAGCATATCCTAAATTGCTCTAAGGTCTCAAAGAACCTGACATTCACAGCATATTCTAAATTGCTCTAAGGTCTCAAAGAACCTGACATTCACAGCATATTTTAAATTGTTCTAAGGTCTCAAAGAACCTGACATTCACAGCATATTTTAAATTGTTCTAAGGTCTCAAAGAACCTGACATTTCTAAGGTCTCAAAGAACCTGACATTCACAGCATATCCTAAATTGCTCTAAGGTCTCAAAGAACCTGACATTCACAGCATATTCTAAATTGCTCTAAGGTCTCAAAGAACCTGACATTCACAGCATATTCTAAATTGCTCTAAGGTCTCAAAAATTCTCTAAAGAACCTGACATTCTAAATTCACAGCATTTTAAATTGTTCTAAGGTCTCAAAGAACCTGACATTCACAGCATATTTTAAATTGTTCTAAGGTCTCAAAGAACCTGACATTCACAGCATATTCTAAATTGCTCTAAGGTCTCAAAGAACCTGACATTCACAGCATATCCTAAATTGCTCTAAGGTCTCAAAGAACCTGACATTCACAGCATATTCTAAATTGCTCTAAGGTCTCAAAGAACCTGACATTCACAGCATATTCTAAATTGCTCTAAGGTCTCAAAGAACCTGACATTCACAGCATATCCTAAATTGCTCTAAGGTCTCAAAGAACCTGACATTCACAGCATATTCTAAATTGCTCTAAGGTCTCAAAGAACCTGACATTCACAGCATATTCTAAATTGCTCTAAGGTCTCAAAGAACCTGACATTCACAGCATATCCTAAATTGCTCTAAGGTCTCAAAGAACCTGACATTCACAGCATATTCCTAAATTGCTCTAAGGTCTCAAAGAACCTGACATTCACAGCATATTCTAAATTGTTCTAAGGTCTCAATGAACCTGACATTCACAGCTTATTCTAAATTGTTCTAAGGTCTCAAAGAACCTGACATTAACACCATATTCTAAATTGTTCTAAGGTCTCAAAGAACCTGACATTCACAGCATATTTTAAATTGCTCTAAGGTCTCAAAGAACCTGACATTCACAGCATATCCTAAATTGCTCTAAGGTCTCAAAGAACCTGACATTCACAGCATATTCTAAATTGCTCTAAGGTCTCAAAGAACCTGACATTCACAGCATATCCTAAATTGCTCTAAGGTCTCAAAGAACCTGACATTCACAGCATATTCTAAATTGCTCTAAGGTCTCAAAGAACCTGACATTCACAGCATATTCTAAATTGCTCTAAGGTCTCAAAGAACCTGACATTCACAGCATATTTTAAATTGTTCTAAGGTCTCAAAGAACCTGACATTCACAGCATATTTTAAATTGTTCTAAGGTCTCAAAGAACCTGACATTCACAGCATATTCTAAATTGCTCTAAGGTCTCAAAGAACCTGACATTCACAGCATATCCTAAATTGCTCTAAGGTCTCAAAGAACCTGACATTCACAGCATATTCTAAATTGCTCTAAGGTCTCAAAGAACCTGACATTCACAGCATATTCTAAATTGCTCTAAGGTCTCAAAGAACCTGACATTCACAGCATATTTTAAATTGTTCTAAGGTCTCAAAGAACCTGACATTCACAGCATATTTTAAATTGTTCTAAGGTCTCAAAGAACCTGACATTCACAGCATATTCTAAATTGCTCTAAGGTCTCAAAGAACCTGACATTCACAGCATATTCTAAATTGCTCTAAGGTCTCAAAGAACCTGACATTCACAGCATATTCTAAATTGCTCTAAGGTCTCAAAGAACCTGACATTCACAGCATATTCTAAATTGCTCTAAGGTCTCAAAGAACCTGACATTCACAGCATATTTTAAATTGTTCTAAGGTCTCAAAGAACCTGACATTCACAGCATATTCTAAATTGCTCTAAGGTCTCAAAGAACCTGACATTCACAGCATATTCTAAATTGCTCTAAGGTTTCAAAGAACCTGACATTCACAGCATATAAATTGTTCTAAGGTCTAAATTGCATATTCTAAATTGTTCTCAAAGAACCTGACATTCACAGCATATTTAAATTGTTCTAAGGTCTCAAAGAACCTGACATTCACAGCATATCCTAAATTGCTCTAAGGTCTCAAAGAACCTGACATTCACAGCATATCCTAAATTGCTCTAAGGTCTCAAAGAACCTGACATTCACAGCATATTCTAAATTGCTCTAAGGTTTCAAAGAACCTGACATTCACAGCATATTCTAAATTGTTCTAAGGTCTCAAAGAACCTGACATTCACAGCTAAATTGCTCTAGGTCTCAAAGAACCTGACATTCACAGCATATCCTAAATTGCTCTAAGGTCTCAAAGAACCTGACATTCACAGCATATTCTAAATTGCTCTAAGGTCTCAAAGAACCTGACATTCACAGCATATTCTAAATTGCTCTAAGGTCTCAAAGAACCTGACATTCACAGCATATTCTAAATTGTTCTAAGGTCTCAAAGAACCTGACATTCACAGCATATTTTAAATTGTTCTAAGGTCTCAAAAATTGACATTCACAGCATATCCTAAATTGCTCTAAGGTCTCAAAGAACCTGACATTCACAGCATATTCTAAATTGCTCTAAGGTCTCAAAGAACCTGACATTCACAGCATATTCTAAATTGCTCTAAGGTCTCAAAGAACCTGACATTCACAGCATATTCTAAATTGCTCTAAGGTCTCAAAGAACCTGACATTCACAGCATATTTTAAATTGTTCTAAGGTCTCAAAGAACCTGACATTCACAGCATATTTTAAATTGTTCTAAGGTCTCAAAGAACCTGACATTCACAGCATATCCTAAATTGTTCTAAGGTCTCAAAGAACCTGACATTAACAGCATATCTAAATTGTTCTAAGGTCTCAAAGAACCTGACATTCACAGCATATCCTAAATTGCTCTAAGGTCTCAAAGAACCTGACATTCACAGCATATCCTAAATTGCTCTAAGGTCTCAAAGAACCTGACATTCACAGCATATCCTAAATTGCTCTAAGGTCTCAAAGAACCTGACATTCACAGCATATTCTAAATTGCTCTAAGGTCTCAAAGAACCTGACATTCACAGCATATTCTAAATTGCTCTAAGGTCTCAAAGAACCTGACATTCACAGCATATTCTAAATTGCTCTAAGGTCTCAAAGAACCTGACATTCACAGCATATTCTAAATTGTTCTAAGGTCTCAAAGAACCTGACATTCACAGCATATTTTAAATTGTTCTAAGGTCTCAAAGAACCTGACATTCACAGCATATTCTAAATTGCTCTAAGGTCTCAAAGAACCTGACATTCACAGCATATCCTAAATTGCTCTAAGGTCTCAAAGAACCTGACATTCACAGCATATTCTAAATTGCTCTAAGGTCTCAAAGAACCTGACATTCACAGCATATTTTAAATTGTTCTAAGGTCTCAAAGAACCTGACATTCACAGCATATTTTAAATTGTTCTAAGGTCTCAAAGAACCTGACATTCACAGCATATCCTAAATTGCTCTAAGGTCTCAAAGAACCTGACATTCACAGCATATTCTAAATTGCTCTAAGGTCTCAAAGAACCTGACTGACATTCACAGCATATTCTAAATTGCTCTAAGGTCTCAAAGAACCTGACATTCACAGCATATTCTAAATTGCTCTAAGGTCTCAAAGAACCTGACATTCACAGCATATTCTAAATTGTTCTAAGGTCTCAAAGAACCTGACATTCACAGCATATTCTAAATTGCTCTAAGGTCTCAAAGAACCTGACATTCACAGCATATCCTAAATTGTTCTAAGGTCTCAAAGAACCTGACATTCACAGCATATTTTAAATTGTTCTAAGGTCTCAAAGAACCTGACATTCACAGCATATTTTAAATTGTTCTAAGGTCTCAAAGAACCTGACATTCACAGCATATCCTAAATTGCTCTAAGGTCTCAAAGAACCTGACATTCACAGCATATCCTAAATTGCTCTAAGGTCTCAAAGAACCTGACATTCACAGCATATTCTAAATTGCTCTAAGGTCTCAAAGAACCTGACATTCACAGCATATTCTAAATTGTTCTAAGGTCTCAAAGAACCTGACATTCACAGCATATTTTAAATTGTTCTAAGGTCTCAAAGAACCTGACATTCACAGCATATTCTAAATTGCTCTAAGGTCTCAAAAAGAACCTGACATTCACAGCATATTCTAAATTGCTCTAAGGTCTCAAAGAACCTGACATTCACAGCATATTCTAAATTGCTCTAAGGTCTCAAAGAACCTGACATTCACAGCATATTCTAAATTGCTCTAAGGTCTCAAAGAACCTGACATTCACAGCATATCCTAAATTGCTCTAAGGTCTCAAAGAACCTGACATTCACAGCATATTCTAAATTGTTCTAAGGTCTCAAAGAACCTGACATTCACAGCATATTCTAAATTGCTCTAAGGTCTCAAAGAACCTGACATTCACAGCATATTCTAAATTGCTCTAAGGTCTCAAAGAACCTGACATTCACAGCATATTCTAAATTGCTAAATTGTTCTAAGGTCTCAAAGAACCTGACATTCACAGCATATTTTAAATTGTTCTAAGGTCTCAAAGAACCTGACATTCACAGCATATCTAAATTGCTCTAAGGTCTCAAAGAACCTGACATTCACAGCATATTCTAAATTGCTCTAAGGTCTCAAAGAACCTGACATTCACAGCATATCCTAAATTGCTCTAAGGTCTCAAAGAACCTGACATTCACAGCATATTTTAAATTGTTCTAAGGTCTCAAAGAACCTGACATTCACAGCATATTTTAAATTGTTCTAAGGTCTCAAAGAACCTGACATTCACAGCATATCCTAAAAATTGAACCTCTAAGGTCTCAAAGAACCTGACATTCACAGCATATCTAAATTGCTCTAAGGTCTCAAAGAACCTGACATTCACAGCATATTCTAAATTGCTCTAAGGTCTCAAAGAACCTGACATTCACAGCATATTCTAAATTGTTCTAAGGTCTCAAAGAACCTGACATTCACAGCATATTTTAAATTGTTCTAAGGTCTCAAAGAACCTGACATTCACAGCATATTCTAAATTGCTCTAAGGTCTCAAAGAACCTGACATTCACAGCATATCCTAAATTGCTCTAAGGTCTCAAAGAACCTGACATTCACAGCATATTCTAAATTGCTCTAAGGTCTCAAAGAACCTGACATTCACAGCATATTCTAAATTGCTCTAAGGTCTCAAAGAACCTGACATTCACAGCATATTCTAAATTGCTCTAAGGTCTCAAAGAACCTGACATTCACAGCATATTCTAAATTGCTCTAAGGTCTCAAAGAACCTGACATTCACAGCATATTTTAAATTGCTCTAAGGTCTCAAAGAACCTGACATTCACAGCATATCCTAAATTGCTCTAAGGTCTCAAAGAACCTGACATTCACAGCATATTCTAAATTGCTCTAAGGTCTCAAAGAACCTGACATTCACAGCATATCCTAAATTGCTCTAAGGTCTCAAAGAACCTGACATTCACAGCATATCCTAAATTGCTCTAAGGTCTCAAAGAACCTGACATTCACAGCATATTTTAAATTGTTCTAAGGTCTCAAAGAACCTGACATTCACAGCATATTCTAAATTGCTCTAAGGTCTCAAAGAACCTGACATTCACAGCATATTTTAAATTGTTCTAAGGTCTCAAAGAACCTGACATTCACAGCATATTTTAAATTGCTCTAAGGTCTCAAAGAACCTGACATTCACAGCATATCCTAAATTGCTCTAAGGTCTCAAAGAACCTGACATTCACAGCATATTCTAAATTGCTCTAAGGTCTCAAAGAACCTGACATTCACAGCATATTCTAAATTGCTCTAAGGTCTCAAAGAACCTGACATTCACAGCATATTCTAAATTGCTCTAAGGTCTCAAAGAACCTGACATTCACAGCATATTCTAAATTGTTCTAAGGTCTCAAAGAACCTGACATTCACAGCATATTCTAAATTGCTCTAAGGTCTCAAAGAACCTGACATTCACAGCATATTCTAAATTGCTCTAAGGTCTCAAAGAACCTGACATTCACAGCATATTCTAAATTGTTCTAAGGTCTCAAAGAACCTGACATTCACAGCATATTTTAAATTGTTCTAAGGTCTCAAAGAACCTGACATTCACAGCATATCCTAAATTGCTCTAAGGTCTCAAAGAACCTGACATTCACAGCATATTCTAAATTGCTCTAAGGTCTCAAAGAACCTGACATTCACAGCATATTCTAAATTGCTCTAAGGTCTCAAAGAACCTGACATTCACAGCATATTCTAAATTGCTCTAAGGTCTCAAAGAACCTGACATTCACAGCATATTCTAAATTGCTCTAAGGTCTCAAAGAACCTGACATTCACAGCATATTTTAAATTGCTCTAAGGTCTCAAAGAACCTGACATTCACAGCATATCCTAAATTGCTCTAAGGTCTCAAAGAACCTGACATTCACAGCATATTCTAAATTGCTCTAAGGTCTCAAAGAACCTGACATTCACAGCATATCCTAAATTGCTCTAAGGTCTCAAAGAACCTGACATTCACAGCATATTCTAAATTGCTCTAAGGTCTCAAAGAACCTGACATTCACAGCATATTTTAAATTGTTCTAAGGTCTCAAAGAACCTGACATTCACAGCATATTCTAAATTGCTCTAAGGTCTCAAAGAACCTGACATTCACAGCATATCCTAAATTGCTCTAAGGTCTCAAAGAACCTGACATTCACAGCATATTCTAAATTGCTCTAAGGTCTCAAAGAACCTGACATTCACAGCATATTTTAAATTGTTCTAAGGTCTCAAAGAACCTGACATTCACAGCATATTTTAAATTGTTCTAAGGTCTCAAAGAACCTGACATTCACAGCATATCCTAAATTGCTCTAAGGTCTCAAAGAACCTGACATTCACAGCATATCTAAATTGCTCTAAGGTCTCAAAGAACCTGACATTCACAGCATATTCTAAATTGCTCTAAGGTCTCAAAGAACCTGACATTCACAGCATATTCTAAATTGCTCTAAGGTCTCAAAGAACCTGACATTCACAGCATATTCTAAATTGCTCTAAGGTCTCAAAGAACCTGACATTCACAGCATATTCTAAATTGCTCTAAGGTCTCAAAGAACCTGACATTCACAGCATATCCTAAATTGTTCTAAGGTCTCAAAGAACCTGACATTCACAGCATATTTTAAATTGTTCTAAGGTCTCAAAGAACCTGACATTCACAGCATATTTTAAATTGTTCTAAGGTCTCAAAGAACCTGACATTCACAGCATATCCTAAATTGCTCTAAGGTCTCAAAGAACCTGACATTCACAGCATATCCTAAATTGCTCTAAGGTCTCAAAGAACCTGACATTCACAGCATATTCTAAATTGCTCTAAGGTCTCAAAGAACCTGACATTCACAGCATATTTTAAATTGTTCTAAGGTCTCAAAGAACCTGACATTCACAGCATATTTTAAATTGCTCTAAGGTCTCAAAGAACCTGACATTCACAGCATATTCTAAATTGCTCTAAGGTCTCAAAGAACCTGACATTCACAGCATATTCTAAATTGCTCTAAGGTCTCAAAGAACCTGACATTCACAGCATATTCTAAATTGCTCTAAGGTCTCAAAGAACCTGACATTCACAGCATATCCTAAATTGCTCTAAGGTCTCAAAGAACCTGACATTCACAGCATATCATAAATTGCTCTAAGGTCTCAAAGAACCTGACATTCACAGCATATTCTAAATTGCTCTAAGGTCTCAAAGAACCTGACATTCACAGCATATTCTAAATTGCTCTAAGGTCTCAAAGAACCTGACATTCACAGCATATTCTAAATTGCTCTAAGGTCTCAAAGAACCTGACATTCACAGCATATCCTAAATTGCTCTAAGGTCTCAAAGAACCTGACATTCACAGCATATTTTAAATTGTTCTAAGGTCTCAAAGAACCTGACATTCACAGCATATCCTAAATTGTTCTAAGGTCTCAAAGAACCTGACATTCACACCATATCTAAATTTTCTAAGGTATCGAAGAACCTGACATTAACAGCATATTTTAAATTGCTCTAAGGTCTCAAAGAACCTGACATTCACAGCATATTCTAAATTGCTCTAAGGTCTCAAAGAACCTGACATTCACAGCATATTCTAAATTGCTCTAAGGTCTCAAAGAACCTGACATTCACAGCATAGCTAAATTGCTCTAAGGTCTCAAAGAACCTGACATTCACAGCATATTCTAAATTGCTCTAAGGTCTCAAAGAACCTGACATTCACAGCATATCTAAATTGCTCTAAGGTCTCAAAGAACCTGACATTCACAGCATATTCTAAATTGCTCTAAGGTCTCAAAGAACCTGACATTCACAGCATATCCTAAATTGCTCTAAGGTCTCAAAGAACCTGACATTCACAGCATATTTTAAATTGTTCTAAGGTCTCAAAGAAACCTGACATTCACAGCATATTGACTAAATATGCTGTTCTAAGGTCTCAAAGAACCTGACATTCACAGCATATTCTAAATTGCTCTAAGGTCTCAAAGAACCTGACATTCACAGCATATTCTAAATTGCTCTAAGGTCTCAAAGAACCTGACATTCACAGCATATTTTAAATTGTTCTAAGGTCTCAAAGAACCTGACATTCACAGCATATTTTAAATTGTTCTAAGGTCTCAAAGAACCTGACATTCACAGCATATCCTAAATTGCTCTAAGGTCTCAAAGAACCTGACATTCACAGCATATTCTAAATTGCTCTAAGGTCTCAAAGAACCTGACATTCACAGCATATTCTAAATTGCTCTAAGGTCTCAAAGAACCTGACATTCACAGCATATTCTAAATTGCTCTAAGGTCTCAAAGAACCTGACATTCACAGCATATTCTAAATTGTTCTAAGGTCTCAAAGAACCTGACATTCACAGCATATTCTAAATTGCTCTAAGGTCTCAAAGAACCTGACATTCACAGCATATCCTAAATTGCTCTAAGGTCTCAAAGAACCTGACATTCACAGCATATTCTAAATTGTTCTAAGGTCTCAAAGAACCTGACATTCACAGCATATTTTAAATTGTTCTAAGGTCTCAAAGAACCTGACATTCACAGCATATTCTAAATTGCTCTAAGGTCTCAAAGAACCTGACATTCACAGCATATCCTAAATTGCTCTAAGGTCTCAAAGAACCTGACATTCACAGCATATCCTAAATTGCTCTAAGGTCTCAAAGAACCTGACATTCACAGCATATTTTAAATTGTTCTAAGGTCTCAAAGAACCTGACATTCACAGCATATTCTAAATTGCTCTAAGGTCTCAAAGAACCTGACATTCACAGCATATCCTAAATTGCTCTAAGGTCTCAAAGAACCTGACATTCACAGCATATCCTAAATTGCTCTAAGGTCTCAAAGAACCTGACATTCACAGCATATCCTAAATTGCTCTAAGGTCTCAAAGAACCTAACATTAACAGCATATTTTAAATTGCTCTAAGGTCTCAAAGAACCTAACATTCACAGCATATTTTAAATTGCTCTAAGGTCTCAAAGAACCTGACATTCACAGCATATTCTAAATTGCTCTAAGGTCTCAAAGAACCTGACATTCACAGCATATTCTAAATTGCTCTAAGGTCTCAAAGAACCTGACATTCACAGCATATTTTAAATTGTTCTAAGGTCTCAAAGAACCTGACATTCACAGCATATTCTAAATTGTTCTAAGGTCTCAAAGAACCTGACATTCACAGCATATTCTAAATTGCTCTAAGGTCTCAAAGAACCTGACATTCACAGCATATTCTAAATTGCTCTAAGGTCTCAAAGAACCTGACATTCACAGCATATTCTAAATTGCTCTAAGGTCTCAAAGAACCTGACATTCACAGCATATTTTAAATTGTTCTAAGGTCTCAAAGAACCTGACATTCACAGCATATTTTAAATTGTTCTAAGGTCTCAAAGAACCTGACATTCACAGCATATCCTAAATTGCTCTAAGGTCTCAAAGAACCTGACATTCACAGCATATCCTAAATTGCTCTAAGGTCTCAAAGAACCTGACATTCACAGCATATTCTAAATTGTTCTAAGGTCTCAAAGAACCTGACATTCACAGCATATTTTAAATTGTTCTAAGGTCTCAAAGAACCTGACATTCACAGCATATCCTAAATTGCTCTAAGGTCTCAAAGAACCTGACATTCACAGCATATTCTAAATTGTTCTAAGGTCTCAAAGAACCTGACATTCACAGCATATCCTAAATTGCTCTAAGGTCTCAAAGAACCTGACATTCACAGCATATTCTAAATTGCTCTAAGGTCTCAAAGAACCTGACATTCACAGCATATTCTAAATTGCTCTAAGGTCTCAAAGAACCTGACATTCACAGCATATCCTAAATTGCTCTAAGGTCTCAAAGAACCTGACATTCACAGCTAAATTGCTCTAAGGTCTCAAAGAACCTGACATTCACAGCATATTCTAAATTGCTCTAAGGTCTCAAAGAACCTGACATTCACAGCATATCCTAAATTGCTCTAAGGTCTCAAAGAACCTGACATTCACAGCTTATTCTTAATTGCTCTAAGGTCTCAAAGAACCTGAAATTCACAGCATATCCTAAATTGCTCAAGATCTCAAACAACCTGACATTCACAGCATATTCTAAATTGCTCTAAGGTCTCAAAGAACCTGACATTCACAGCATATTCTAAATTGTTCTAAGGTCTCAAAGAACCTGACATTCACAGCATATTCTAAATTGCTCTAAGGTCTCAAAGAACCTGACATTCACAGCATATTTTAAATTGTTCTAAGGTCTCAAAGAACCTGACATTCACAGCATATTTTAAATTGCTCTAAGGTCTCAAAGAACCTGACATTCACAGCATATCCTAAATTGCTCTAAGGTCTCAAAGAACCTGACATTCACAGCATATTCTAAATTGCTCTAAGGTCTCAAAGAACCTGACATTCACAGCATATTCTAAATTGCTCTAAGGTCTCAAAGAACCTGACATTCACAGCATATTCTAAATTGCTCTAAGGTCTCAAAGAACCTGACATTCACAGCATATTCTAAATTGCTCTAAGGTCTCAAAGAACCTGACATTCACAGCATATTCTAAATTGCTCTAAGGTCTCAAAGAACCTGACATTCACAGCATATCCTAAATTGCTCTAAGGTCTCAAAGAACCTGACATTCACAGCATATTCTAAATTGCTCTAAGGTCTCAAAGAACCTGACATTCACAGCATATTTTAAATTGTTCTAAGGTCTCAAAGAACCTGACATTCACAGCATATCCTAAATTGCTCTAAGGTCTCAAAGAACCTGACATTCACAGCATATCCTAAATTGCTCTAAGGTCTCAAAGAACCTGACATTCACAGCATATTCTAAATTGCTCTAAGGTCTCAAAGAACCTGACATTCACAGCATATTCTAAATTGCTCTAAGGTCTCAAAGAACCTGACATTCACAGCATATTTTAAATTGTTCTAAGGTCTCAAAGAACCTGACATTCACAGCATATTTTAAATTGTTCTAAGGTCTCAAAGAACCTGACATTCACAGCATATTCTAAATTGCTCTAAGGTCTCAAAGAACCTGACATTCACAGCATATTCTAAATTGCTCTAAGGTCTCAAAGAACCTGACATTCACAGCATATCCTAAATTGCTCTAAGGTCTCAAAGAACCTGACATTCACAGCATATTCTAAATTGTTCTAAGGTCTCAAAGAACCTGACATTCACAGCATATCCTAAATTGCTCTAAGGTCTCAAAGAACCTGACATTCACAGCATATTCTAAATTGCTCTAAGGTCTCAAAGAACCTGACATTCACAGCATATTCTAAATTGCTCTAAGGTCTCAAAGAACCTGACATTCACAGCATATTTTAAATTGTTCTAAGGTCTCAAAGAACCTGACATTCACAGCATATTTTAAATTGTTCTAAGGTCTCAAAGAACCTGACATTCACAGCATATTCTAAATTGCTCTAAGGTCTCAAAGAACCTGACATTCACAGCATATTCTAAATTGCTCTAAGGTCTCAAAGAACCTGACATTCACAGCATATCCTAAATTGCTCTAAGGTCTCAAAGAACCTGACATTCACAGCATATTTTAAATTGCTCTAAGGTCTCAAAGAACCTGACATTCACAGCATATTCTAAATTGCTCTAAGGTCTCAAAGAACCTGACATTCACAGCATATTCTAAATTGCTCTAAGGTCTCAAAGAACCTGACATTCACAGCATATTCTAAATTGCTCTAAGGTCTCAAAGAACCTGACATTCACAGCATATTCTAAATTGCTCTAAGGTCTCAAAGAACCTGACATTCACAGCATATCCTAAATTGCTCTAAGGTCTCAAAGAACCTGACATTCACAGCATATTTTAAATTGTTCTAAGGTCTCAAAGAACCTGACATTCACACATTCACAGCATATCTCAAAAATTGACATTCACAGCAGGTCTCAAATTGAAGGTGACATTCACTGACATTCACAGCATATTCTAAATTGCTCTAAGGTCTCAAAGAACCTGACATTCACAGCATATTCTAAATTGCTCTAAGGTCTCAAAGAACCTGACATTCACAGCATATTTTAAATTGTTCTAAGGTCTCAAAGAACCTGACATTCACAGCATATTCTAAATTGCTCTAAGGTCTCAAAGAACCTGACATTCACAGCATATTCTAAATTGCTCTAAGGTCTCAAAGAACCTGACATTCACAGCATATTCTAAATTGCTCTAAGGTCTCAAAGAACCTGACATTCACAGCATATTCTAAATTGCTCTAAGGTCTCAAAGAACCTGACATTCACAGCATATTTTAAATTGTTCTAAGGTCTCAAAGAACCTGACATTCACAGCATATTTTAAATTGTTCTAAGGTCTCAAAGAACCTGACATTCACAGCATATTCTAAATTGCTCTAAGGTCTCAAAGAACCTGACATCACAGCATATCCTAAATTGCATAGGTCTAAATTGACATTCACAGCATATCTAAGGTCTCAAAGAACCTGACATTCACAGCATATCCTAAATTGCTCTAAGGTCTCAAAGAACCTGACATTCACAGCATATTTTAAATTGTTCTAAGGTCTCAAAGAACCTGACATTCACAGCATATTTTAAATTGTTCTAAGGTCTCAAAGAACCTGACATTCACAGCATATTCTAAATTGCTCTAAGGTCTCAAAGAACCTGACATTCACAGCATATTCTAAATTGCTCTAAGGTCTCAAAGAACCTGACATTCACAGCATATTCTAAATTGCTCTAAGGTCTCAAAGAACCTGACATTCACAGCATATTTTAAATTGCTCTAAGGTCTCAAAGAACCTGACATTCACAGCATATTTTAAATTGTTCTAAGGTCTCAAAGAACCTGACATTCACAGCATATTTTAAATTGTTCTAAGGTCTCAAAGAACCTGACATTCACAGCATATTCTAAATTGCTCTAAGGTCTCAAAGAACCTGACATTCACAGCATATTCTAAATTGCTCTAAGGTCTCAAAGAACCTGACATTCACAGCATATTCTAAATTGCTCTAAGGTCTCAAAGAACCTGACATTCACAACATATCCTAAATTGCTCTAAGGTCTCAAAGAACCTGACATTCACAGCATATCCTAAATTGCTCTAAGGTCTCAAAGAACCTGACATTCACAGCATATTCTAAATTGCTCTAAGGTCTCAAAGAACCTGACATTCACAGCATATTTTAAATTGCTCTAAGGTCTCAAAGAACCTGACATTCACAGCATATTCTAAATTGCTCTAAGGTCTCAAAGAACCTGACATTCACAGCATATTCTAAATTGCTCTAAGGTCTCAAAGAACCTGACATTCACAGCATATTCTAAATTGTTCTAAGGTCTCAAAGAACCTGACATTCACAGCATATTCTAAATTGTTCTAAGGTCTCAAAGAACCTGACATTCACAGCATATCCTAAATTGCTCTAAGGTCTCAAAGAACCTGACATTCACAGCATATTCTAAATTGCTCTAAGGTCTCAAAGAACCTGACATTCACAGCATATTTTAAATTGTTCTAAGGTCTCAAAGAACCTGACATTCACAGCATATCCTAAATTGCTCTAAGGTCTCAAAGAACCTGACATTCACAGCATATTTTAAATTGCTCTAAGGTCTCAAAGAACCTGACATTCACAGCATATTCTAAATTGCTCTAAGGTCTCAAAGAACCTGACATTCACAGCATATTTTAAATTGTTCTAAGGTCTCAAAGAACCTGACATTCACAGCATATTCTAAATTGCTCTAAGGTCTCAAAGAACCTGACATTCACAGCATATCCTAAATTGCTCTAAGGTCTCAAAGAACCTGACATTCACAGCATATTCTAAATTGCTCTAAGGTCTCAAAGAACCTGACATTCACAGCATATTCTAAATTGCTCTAAGGTCTCAAAGAACCTGACATTCACAGCATATTTTAAATTGTTCTAAGGTCTCAAAGAACCTGACATTCACAGCATATTCTAAA